>NW_027189610.1:0-130842 GCF_040958095.1 Procambarus clarkii
GTAACGACATCACCTTAACGTATTAGATATATATAGGGTAGATTCGGTGTAGCTGTCATTTTCCGAACGGGTAATCTGCTGTTAGAGAGAACCATGCGAGGGAGCCTTCTGACGGACCATTTGAAACTAATTTGAACGATGTAACGACATCACCTTAACGTATTAGATATATAGGGTAGACTCGGTGTCGCTGTCATTTTCCGCACGGGTAATCTGCTGTTTTAGAGAACCATGCGAGGGAGCCTTCTGACGGACCATTTGAAACTAATTTGAACCATGTAACGACATCACCTTAACGTATTAAAATATATAGGGTAGACTCGGTGTCGCTGTCATTTCCGCACGGGTAACCTGCTGTCTGAGAGAACCATGCGAGGGAGCTGCTGACGGACCATTTGAAACTAATTTGAACGATGTAACGACATCACCTTAACGTATTAGATATATATAGGGTAGACTCGGTGTCGCTGTCATTTTCCGCACGGGTAATCTGCTGTCTGAGAAAATCATGCCAGGGAGCCTTCTGACGGATATTGGCGTATTGGCAACATTTGTCTCGTTGTGGGAAACTTTGGTCGGAATCTCAATTCAAACATTAACTATATAATACACTATGTTTGCATCCCATCCTGGCCGAACATTTGAAACTCAAATGAACGATGTAATGACATCACCTTAACGTATTCGATACATATAGGGTAGACTTGGTGTTTTTTGCATATTCCTCATGTGTAATCTGCTGTTTAGAGAACCATGCGAAGGAGCCTACAGACGAGTATTGACGAATTGTCGACATAGTGTCTCGTTGTTGCCAGAGAAAAGGAGCAAATGTTTCCCATTATTTTGTTTTTAGGCTCCAGTCTTTTCCCTCAATGCAAGGTGCTAGTTCTCGTTTCCGGTGCGGTCGCGATCATGTGCTCACCTCACTTAGATGTGCTTATTCTGGAGGAAATCGAGCCGAAAAATTTACCTTTCTCCTGAAATTGAATGTAGTACATCACACTTTTTCGTTATATGTTCTGAGCAGGGTGCTTACTGGCGAACATTTGAAACTCAAATGAACGATTAATGACATGACCTTAACGTAATCGATACATATAGGGTAGACTTATATAGGTGTTTTTTGCACATTCCTCATGGGTAATCTGCTGTTTTAGAGAACCATGCGAAGGAGCCTACAGACGAGTATTGACGAATTGTCGACATAGTGTCTCGTTGTTTCGAGAGAAAAGTAGCAAATGTTTCAATTTTCGTTTTTGGCTCCAGTATTTTCCCTTAATGCAAGGTGTTTGTTCTCCGTTACGGTGCATTCGCGATCATGTGCTCATCTCACTTAGATGTGCATATTCTGGAGAAAATAGAGCCGAAAAATTTACCTTTCTGCAGAAATCGGGTGTGGTACATCGACTTTTTCTTTATATGTTCAGAGCAGGGTGCTTATTGGGCGACCATTTGAAACTTATTGAACGATGTAACGACATCACCTTAACGTATTAGATAATATAGGGTAGACTCGGTGCGCTGTCATTTTCCGAACGGGTAACCTGCTGTCTGAGAGAACCATGCGGGGAGCCTTCTGACGGACCATTTGAAACTAATTTGAACGATGTAACGACATCACCTTAACATATTAGATATATATAGGGTAGACTCGGTGTCGCTGTCATTTTCCGCACGGGTAACCTGCTGTCTGAGAGAAACTATGCGAGGGAGCCTTCTGACGGATATTGGCGTATTGGCATTATTTGTCTCGTTGCGGAAAACTTGGTGGAAATCTCAATTCAAACATTATCTATATTATACACTATGTTTGCATCCCATCCTCAAAATAAAGAGCTTATCAATTCCATGTCGCAATATATATGTTCTTAACACAATTCACAATGGAGTATGCTTAGACTGAGCTTTCTGACGGACCATTTGAAACTAATTTGAACGATGTAAACATCACCTTAACGTATTAGATATATATAGGGTAGATTCGGTGTAGCTGTCATTTTCCGAACGGGTAACCTGCTGTCTGAGAGAACCATGCGAGGGAGCCTTCTGACGACCATTTGAAACTAATTTGAACGATGTAACGACATCACCTTAACGTATTAGATATATATAGGGTAGACTCGGTGTCGCTGTCATTTTCCGCACGGGTAATCTGCTGTTTAGAGAACCATGCGAGGGAGCCTTCTGACGGACCATTTGAAACTAATTTGAAACGATGTAACGACATCACCTTAACGTATTAGATATATAGGGTAGATTCGGTGTAGCTGTCATTTTCCGAATGGGTAACCTGCTGTCTGAGAGAACCATGCGAGGGAGCCTTCTGACGGACCATTTGAAACTAATTTGAACGATGTAACGACATCACCTTAACGTATTAGATATATATAGGGTAGACTCGGTGTCGCTGTCATTTTCCGCACGGGTAATCTGCTGTTTTAGAGAACCATGCGAGGGAGCCTTCTGACGGACCATTTGAAACTAATTTGAACCATGTAACGACATCACCTTAACATATTAGATATATATAGGGTAGACTCGGTGTAGCTGTCATTTTCCGCACGGGTAACCTGCTGTCTGAGAGAACCATGCGAGGAGCCTTCTGACGGACCATTTGAAACTAATTTGAACGATGTAACGACATCACCTTAACGTATTAAATATATATAGGGTAGACTCGGTGTCGCTGTCATTTTCCGCACGGGTAACCTGCTGTCTGAGAGAACCATGCGAGGGAGCCTGCTGACGGACCATTTGAAACTAATTTGAACGATGTAACGACATCACCTTAACGTATTAGATATATATAGGGTAGACTCGGTGTCGCTGTCATTTTCCGCACGGGAATCTGCTGTCTGAGAAAATCATGCCAGGGAGCCTTCTGACGGATATTGGCGTATTGGCAACATTTGTCTCGTTGTGGAAACTTTGGTCGGAATCTCAATTCAAACATTAACATATAATACACTATGTTTGCATCCCATCCTGGCCGAACATTTGAACTCAAATGAACGATGTAATGACATCACCTTAACGTATTCGATACATATAGGGTAGACTTGGTGTTTTTTGCATATTCTCATGTGTAATCTGCTGTTTTAGAGAACCATGCGAAGGAGCCTACAGACGAGTATTGACGAATTGTCGACATAGTGTCTCGTTGTTGCCAGAGAAAAGGAGCAAATGTTTCCCATTATTTTGTTTTTAGGCTCCAGTCTTTCCCTCAATGCAAGGTGCTAGTTCTCGTTCCGGTGCGGTCGCGATCATGCTCACCTCACTTAGATGTGCTTATTCTGGAGGAAATCGAGCCGAAAAATTTACCTTTCTCCTGAAATTGAATGTAGTACATCACACTTTTTCGTTATATGTTCTGAGCAGGGTGCTTACTGGCCGAACATTTGAAACTCAAATGAACGATTTAATGACATGACCTTAACGTAATCGATACATATAGGGTAGACTTATATAGGTGTTTTGCACATTCCTCATGGGTAATCTGCTGTTTAGAGAACCATGCGAAGGAGCCTACAGACGAGTATTGACGAATTGTCGACATAGTGTCTCGTTGTTTCGAGAGAAAAGTAGCAAATTTTCAATTTTCGTTTTTTGGCTCCAGTATTTTCCCTTAATGCAAGGTGTTTGTTCTCCGTTACGGTGCATTCGCGATCATGTGCTCATCTCACTAGATGTGCATATTCTGGAGAAAATAGAGCCGAAAAATTTACCTTTCTGCAGAAATCGGGTGTGGTACATCAGACTTTTTTTTATATGTTCAGAGCAGGGTGCTTATTGGGCGACCATTTGAAACTTATTTGAACGATGTAACGACATCACCTTAACGTATTAGATATATATAGGGTAGACTCGGTGTCGCTGTCATTTTCCGAACGGGTAACCTGCTGTCTGAGAGAACCATGCGGGGAGCCTTCTGACGGACCATTTGAAACTAATTTGAACGATGTAACGACATCACCTTAACATATTAGATATATAGGGTAGACTCGGTGTCGCTGTCATTTTCCGCACGGGTAACCTGCTGTCTGAGAGAACTATGCGAGGGAGCCTTCTGACGGATATTGGCGTATTGGCATTATTTGTCTCGTTGCGGAAAACTTTGGGGAAATCTCAATTCAAACATTATCTATATTATACACTATGTTTGCATCCCATCCTCAAAATAAAGAGCTTATCAATTCCATGTCGCAATATATATGTTCTTAACACAATTCACAATGGAGTATGCTTAGACTGAGCTTTCTGACGGACCATTTGAAACTAATTTGAACGATGTAACGACATCACCTTAACGTATTAGATATATATAGGGTAGATCGGTGTAGCTGTCATTTTCCGAACGGGTAACCTGCTGTCTGAGAGAACCTGGAGGGAGCCTTCTGACGGACCATTTGAAACTAATTTGAACGATGTAACGACATCACCTTAACGTATTAGATATATATAGGGTAGACTCGGTGTCGCTGTCATTTTCCGCACGGGTAATCTGCTTTTAGAGAACCATGCGAGGGAGCCTCTGACGGACCATTTGAAACTAATTTGAACCATGTAACGACATCACCTTAACGTATTAAATATATATAGGGTAGACTCGGTGTCGCTGTCATTTCCGCACGGGTAACCTGCTGTCTGAGAGAACCATGCGAGGGAGCTTGCTGACGGACCATTTGAAACTAATTTGAACGATGTAACGACATCACCTTAACGTATTAGATATATATAGGGTAGACTCGGTGTCGCTGTCATTTCCGCACGGGTAATCTGCTTTTAGAGAACCATGCGAGGGAGCCTTCTGACGGACCATTTGAAACTAATTGAACCATGTAACGACATCACCTTAACATATTAGATATATATAGGGTAGACTCGGTGTAGCTGTCATTTTCCGCACGGGTAACCTGCTGTCTGAGAGAACCATGCGAGGGAGCCTTCTGACGGACCATTTGAAACTAATTTGAACGATGTAACGACATCACCTTAACGTATTAAAATATATATAGGGTAGACTCGTGTGTCGCTGTCATTTTCCGCACGGGTAACCTGCTGTCTGAGAGAACCATGCGAGGGAGCCTGCTGACGGACATTGAAACTAATTTGAACGATGTAACGACATCACCTTAACGTATTAGATATATAGGGTAGACTCGGTGTCGCTGTCATTTTCCGCACGGGTAATCTGCTGTCTGAGAAAATCATGCCAGGGAGCCTTCTGACGGATATTGGCGTATTGGCAACATTTGTCTCGTTGTGGGAAACTTGGTCGGAATCTCAATTCAAACATTAACTATATAATACACTATGTTTGCATCCCATCCTGGCCGAACATTTGAAACTCAAATGAACGATGTAATGACATCACCTTAACGTATTCGATACATATAGGGTAGACTTGGTGTTTTTTGCATATTCCTCATGTGTAATCTGCTGTTTTAGAGAACCATGCGAAGGAGCCTACAGACGAGTATTGACGAATTGTCGACATAGTGTCTCGTTGTTGCCAGAGAAAAGGAGCAAATGTTTCCCATTATTTGTTTTTAGGCTCCAGTCTTTTCCCTCAATGCAAGGTGCTAGTTCGTTTCCGGTGCGGTCGCGATCATGTGCTCACCTCACTTAGATGTGCTTATTCTGGAGGAAATCGAGCCGAAAAATTACCTTCTCCTGAAATTGAATGTAGTACATCACACTTTTTCGTTATGTTCTGAGCAGGGTGCTTACTGGCCGAACATTTGAAACTCAAATGAACGATTTAATGACATGACCTTAACGTAATCGATACATATAGGGTAGACTTATATAGGTGTTTTTTGCACATTCCTCATGGTAATCTGCTGTTTTAGAGAACCATGCGAAGGAGCCTACAGACGAGTATTGACGAATTGTCGACATAGTGTCTCGTTGTTTCGAGAGAAAAGTAGCAAATGTTTCAATTTTCGTTTTTTGGCTCCAGTATTTTCCCTTAATGCAAGGTGTTTGTTCTCCGTTACGGTGCATTCGCGATCATGTGCTCATCTCACTTAGATGTGCATATTCTGGAGAAAATAGAGCCGAAAAATTACCTTCTGCAGAAATCGGGTGTGGTACATCAGACTTTTTCTTTATATGTTCAGAGCAGGGTGCTTATTGGGCGACCATTTGAAACTTATTTGAACGATGTAACGACATCACCTTAACGTATTAGATATATATAGGGTAGACTCGGTGTCGCTGTCATTTTCCGAACGGGTAACCTGCTGTCTGAGAGAACCATGCGGGGAGCCTTCTGACGGACCATTGAAACTAATTTGAACGATGTAACGACATCACCTTAACATATTAGATATATATAGGGTAGACTCGGTGTCGCTGTCATTTTCCGCACGGGTAACCTGCTGTCTGAGAGAACTATGCGAGGGAGCCTTCTGACGGATATTGGCGTATTGGCATTATTTGTCTCGTTGCGGAAAACTTTGGTGGAAATCTCAATTCAAACATTATCTATATTATACACTATGTTTGCATCCCATCCTCAAAATAAAGAGCTTATCAATTCCATGTCGCAATATATATTTCTTAACACAATTCACAATGGAGTATGCTTAGACTGAGCTTTCTGACGGACCATTTGAAACTAATTTGAACGATGTAACGACATCACCTTAACGTATTAGATATATATAGGGTAGATTCGGTGTAGCTGTCATTTTCCGAACGGGTAACCTGCTGTCTGAGAGAACCATGCGAGGGAGCCTTCTGACGGACCATTTGAAACTAATTGAACGATGTAACGACATCACCTTAACGTATTAGATATATATAGGGTAGACTCGGTGTCGCTGTCATTTTCCGCACGGGTAATCTGCTGTTTAGAGAACCATGCGAGGGAGCCTTCTGACGGACCATTTGAAACTAATTTGAACCATGTAACGACATCACCTTAACGTATTAAATATATATAGGGTAGACTCGGTGTCGCTGTCATTTTCCGCACGGGTAACCTGCTGTCTGAGAGAACCATGCGAGGGAGCTTGCTGACGGACCATTTGAAACTAATTTGAACGATGTAACGACATCACCTTAACGTATTAGATATATATAGGGTAGACTCGGTGTCGCTGTCATTTTCCGCACGGGTAATCTGCTGTCTGAGAAAATCATGCCAGGGAGCCTTCTGACGGATATTGGCGTATTGGCAACATTTGTCTCGTTGTGGGAAACTTTGGTCGGAATCTCAATTCAAACATTAACTATATAATACACTATGTTTGCATCCCATCCTGGCCGAACATTTGAAACTCAAATGAACGATGTAATGACATCACCTTAACGTATTCGATACATATAGGGTAGACTTGGTGTTTTTTGCATATTCCTCATGTGTAATCTGCTGTTTTAGAGAACCATGCGAAGGAGCCTACAGACGAGTATTGACGAATTGTCGACATAGTGTCTCGTTGTTGCCAGAGAAAAGGAGCAAATGTTTCCCATTATTTTGTTTTTAGGCTCCAGTCTTTTCCCTCAATGCAAGGTGCTAGTTCTCGTTTCCGGTGCGGTCGCGATCATGTGCTCACCTCACTTAGATGTGCTTATTCTGGAGGAAATCGAGCCGAAAAATTTACCTTTCTCCTGAAATTGAATGTAGTACATCACACTTTTTCGTTATATGTTCTGAGCAGGGTGCTTACTGGCCGAACATTTGAAACTCAAATGAACGATTTAATGACATGACCTTAACGTAATCGATACATATAGGGTAGACTTATATAGGTGTTTTTTGCACATTCCTCATGGGTAATCTGCTGTTTTAGAGAACCATGCGAAGGAGCCTACAGACGAGTATTGACGAATTGTCGACATAGTGTCTCGTTGTTTCGAGAGAAAAGTAGCAAATGTTTCAATTTTCGTTTTTTGGCTCCAGTATTTTCCCTTAATGCAAGGTGTTTGTTCTCCGTTACGGTGCATTCGCGATCATGTGCTCATCTCACTTAGATGTGCATATTCTGGAGAAAATAGAGCCGAAAAATTTACCTTTCTGCAGAAATCGGGTGTGGTACATCAGACTTTTTCTTTATATGTTCAGAGCAGGGTGCTTATTGGGCGACCATTTGAAACTTATTTGAACGATGTAACGACATCACCTTAACGTATTAGATATATATAGGGTAGACTCGGTGTCGCTGTCATTTTCCGAACGGGTAACCTGCTGTCTGAGAGAACCATGCGGGGAGCCTTCTGACGGACCATTTGAAACTAATTTGAACGATGTAACGACATCACCTTAACATATTAGATATATATAGGGTAGACTCGGTGTCGCTGTCATTTTCCGCACGGGTAACCTGCTGTCTGAGAGAACTATGCGAGGGAGCCTTCTGACGGATATTGGCGTATTGGCATTATTTGTCTCGTTGCGGAAAACTTTGGTGGAAATCTCAATTCAAACATTATCTATATTATACACTATGTTTGCATCCCATCCTCAAAATAAAGAGCTTATCAATTCCATGTCGCAATATATATGTTCTTAACACAATTCACAATGGAGTATGCTTAGACTGAGCTTTCTGACGGACCATTTGAAACTAATTTGAACGATGTAACGACATCACCTTAACGTATTAGATATATATAGGGTAGATTCGGTGTAGCTGTCATTTTCCGAACGGGTAACCTGCTGTCTGAGAGAACCATGCGAGGGAGCCTTCTGACGGACCATTTGAAACTAATTTGAACGATGTAACGACATCACCTTAACGTATTAGATATATATAGGGTAGACTCGGTGTCGCTGTCATTTTCCGCACGGGTAATCTGCTGTTTTAGAGAACCATGCGAGGGAGCCTTCTGACGGACCATTTGAAACTAATTTGAACCATGTAACGACATCACCTTAACATATTAGATATATATAGGGTAGACTCGGTGTAGCTGTCATTTTCCGCACGGGTAACCTGCTGTCTGAGAGAACCATGCGAGGGAGCCTTCTGACGGACCATTTGAAACTAATTTGAACGATGTAACGACATCACCTTAACGTATATAATATATATAGGGTAGACTCGGTGTCGCTGTCATTTTCCGCACGGGTAACCTGCTGTCTGAGAGAACCATGCGAGGGAGCCTGCTGACGGACCATTTGAAACTAATTTGAACGATGTAACGACATCACCTTAACGTATTAGATATATATAGGGTAGACTCGGTGTCGCTGTCATTTTCCGCACGGGTAATCTGCTGTCTGAGAAAATCATGCCAGGGAGCCTTCTGACGGATATTGGCGTATTGGCAACATTTGTCTCGTTGTGGGAAACTTTGGTCGGAATCTCAATTCAAACATTAACTATATAATACACTATGTTTGCATCCCATCCTGGCCGAACATTTGAAACTCAAATGAACGATGTAATGACATCACCTTAACGTATTCGATACATATAGGGTAGACTTGGTGTTTTTTGCATATTCCTCATGTGTAATCTGCTGTTTTAGAGAACCATGCGAAGGAGCCTACAGACGAGTATTGACGAATTGTCGACATAGTGTCTCGTTGTTGCCAGAGAAAAGGAGCAAATGTTTCCCATTATTTTGTTTTTAGGCTCCAGTCTTTTCCCTCAATGCAAGGTGCTAGTTCTCGTTTCCGGTGCGGTCGCGATCATGTGCTCACCTCACTTAGATGTGCTTATTCTGGAGGAAATCGAGCCGAAAAATTTACCTTTCTCCTGAAATTGAATGTAGTACATCACACTTTTTCGTTATATGTTCTGAGCAGGGTGCTTACTGGCCGAACATTTGAAACTCAAATGAACGATTTAATGACATGACCTTAACGTAATCGATACATATAGGGTAGACTTATATAGGTGTTTTTTGCACATTCCTCATGGGTAATCTGCTGTTTTAGAGAACCATGCGAAGGAGCCTACAGACGAGTATTGACGAATTGTCGACATAGTGTCTCGTTGTTTCGAGAGAAAAGTAGCAAATGTTTCAATTTTCGTTTTTTGGCTCCAGTATTTTCCCTTAATGCAAGGTGTTTGTTCTCCGTTACGGTGCATTCGCGATCATGTGCTCATCTCACTTAGATGTGCATATTCTGGAGAAAATAGAGCCGAAAAATTTACCTTTCTGCAGAAATCGGGTGTGGTACATCAGACTTTTTCTTTATATGTTCAGAGCAGGGTGCTTATTGGGCGACCATTTGAAACTTATTTGAACGATGTAACGACATCACCTTAACGTATTAGATATATATAGGGTAGACTCGGTGTCGCTGTCATTTTCCGAACGGGTAACCTGCTGTCTGAGAGAACCATGCGGGGAGCCTTCTGACGGACCATTTGAAACTAATTTGAACGATGTAACGACATCACCTTAACATATTAGATATATATAGGGTAGACTCGGTGTCGCTGTCATTTTCCGCACGGGTAACCTGCTGTCTGAGAGAACTATGCGAGGGAGCCTTCTGACGGATATTGGCGTATTGGCATTATTTGTCTCGTTGCGGAAAACTTTGGTGGAAATCTCAATTCAAACATTATCTATATTATACACTATGTTTGCATCCCATCCTCAAAATAAAGAGCTTATCAATTCCATGTCGCAATATATATGTTCTTAACACAATTCACAATGGAGTATGCTTAGACTGAGCTTTCTGACGGACCATTTGAAACTAATTTGAACGATGTAACGACATCACCTTAACGTATTAGATATATATAGGGTAGATTCGGTGTAGCTGTCATTTTCCGAACGGGTAACCTGCTGTCTGAGAGAACCATGCGAGGGAGCCTTCTGACGGACCATTTGAAACTAATTTGAACGATGTAACGACATCACCTTAACGTATTAGATATATATAGGGTAGACTCGGTGTCGCTGTCATTTTCCGCACGGGTAATCTGCTGTTTTAGAGAACCATGCGAGGGAGCCTTCTGACGGACCATTTGAAACTAATTTGAACCATGTAACGACATCACCTTAACGTATTAAATATATATAGGGTAGACTCGGTGTCGCTGTCATTTTCCGCACGGGTAACCTGCTGTCTGAGAGAACCATGCGAGGGAGCCTGCTGACGGACCATTTGAAACTAATTTGAACGATGTAACGACATCACCTTAACGTATTAGATATATATAGGGTAGACTCGGTGTCGCTGTCATTTTCCGCACGGGTAATCTGCTGTCTGAGAAAATCATGCCAGGGAGCCTTCTGACGGATATTGGCGTATTGGCAACATTTGTCTCGTTGTGGGAAACTTTGGTCGGAATCTCAATTCAAACATTAACTATATAATACACTATGTTTGCATCCCATCCTGGCCGAACATTTGAAACTCAAATGAACGATGTAATGACATCACCTTAACGTATTCGATACATATAGGGTAGACTTGGTGTTTTTTGCATATTCCTCATGTGTAATCTGCTGTTTTAGAGAACCATGCGAAGGAGCCTACAGACGAGTATTGACGAATTGTCGACATAGTGTCTCGTTGTTGCCAGAGAAAAGGAGCAAATGTTTCCCATTATTTTGTTTTTAGGCTCCAGTCTTTTCCCTCAATGCAAGGTGCTAGTTCTCGTTTCCGGTGCGGTCGCGATCATGTGCTCACCTCACTTAGATGTGCTTATTCTGGAGGAAATCGAGCCGAAAAATTTACCTTTCTCCTGAAATTGAATGTAGTACATCACACTTTTTCGTTATATGTTCTGAGCAGGGTGCTTACTGGCCGAACATTTGAAACTCAAATGAACGATTTAATGACATGACCTTAACGTAATCGATACATATAGGGTAGACTTATATAGGTGTTTTTTGCACATTCCTCATGGGTAATCTGCTGTTTTAGAGAACCATGCGAAGGAGCCTACAGACGAGTATTGACGAATTGTCGACATAGTGTCTCGTTGTTTCGAGAGAAAAGTAGCAAATGTTTCAATTTTTTTTTGGCTCCAGTATTTTCCCTTAATGCAAGGTGTTTGTTCTCCGTTACGGTGCATTCGCGATCATGTGCTCATCTCACTTAGATGTGCATATTCTGGAGAAAATAGAGCCGAAAAATTTACCTTTCTGCAGAAATCGGGTGTGGTACATCAGACTTTTTCTTTATATGTTCAGAGCAGGGTGCTTATTGGGCGACCATTTGAAACTTATTTGAACGATGTAACGACATCACCTTAACGTATTAGATATATATAGGGTAGACTCGGTGTCGCTGTCATTTTCCGAACGGGTAACCTGCTGTCTGAGAGAACCATGCGGGGAGCCTTCTGACGGACCATTTGAAACTAATTTGAACGATGTAACGACATCACCTTAACATATTAGATATATATAGGGTAGACTCGGTGTCGCTGTCATTTTCCGCACGGGTAACCTGCTGTCTGAGAGAACTATGCGAGGGAGCCTTCTGACGGATATTGGCGTATTGGCATTATTTGTCTCGTTGCGGAAAACTTTGGTGGAAATCTCAATTCAAACATTATCTATATTATACACTATGTTTGCATCCCATCCTCAAAATAAAGAGCTTATCAATTCCATGTCGCAATATATATGTTCTTAACACAATTCACAATGGAGTATGCTTAGACTGAGCTTTCTGACGGACCATTTGAAACTAATTTGAACGATGTAACGACATCACCTTAACGTATTAGATATATATAGGGTAGATTCGGTGTAGCTGTCATTTTCCGAACGGGTAACCTGCTGTCTGAGAGAACCATGCGAGGGAGCCTTCTGACGGACCATTTGAAACTAATTTGAACGATGTAACGACATCACCTTAACGTATTAGATATATATAGGGTAGACTCGGTGTCGCTGTCATTTTCCGCACGGGTAATCTGCTGTTTTAGAGAACCATGCGAGGGAGCCTTCTGACGGACCATTTGAAACTAATTTGAACCATGTAACGACATCACCTTAACGTATTAAATATATATAGGGTAGACTCGGTGTCGCTGTCATTTTCCGCACGGGTAACCTGCTGTCTGAGAGAACCATGCGAGGGAGCCTGCTGACGGACCATTTGAAACTAATTTGAACGATGTAACGACATCACCTTAACGTATTAGATATATATAGGGTAGACTCGGTGTCGCTGTCATTTTCCGCACGGGTAATCTGCTGTCTGAGAAAATCATGCCAGGGAGCCTTCTGACGGATATTGGCGTATTGGCAACATTTGTCTCGTTGTGGGAAACTTTGGTCGGAATCTCAATTCAAACATTAACTATATAATACACTATGTTTGCATCCCATCCTGGCCGAACATTTGAAACTCAAATGAACGATGTAATGACATCACCTTAACGTATTCGATACATATAGGGTAGACTTGGTGTTTTTTGCATATTCCTCATGTGTAATCTGCTGTTTTAGAGAACCATGCGAAGGAGCCTACAGACGAGTATTGACGAATTGTCGACATAGTGTCTCGTTGTTGCCAGAGAAAAGGAGCAAATGTTTCCCATTATTTTGTTTTTAGGCTCCAGTCTTTTCCCTCAATGCAAGGTGCTAGTTCTCGTTTCCGGTGCGGTCGCGATCATGTGCTCACCTCACTTAGATGTGCTTATTCTGGAGGAAATCGAGCCGAAAAATTTACCTTTCTCCTGAAATTGAATGTAGTACATCACACTTTTTCGTTATATGTTCTGAGCAGGGTGCTTACTGGCCGAACATTTGAAACTCAAATGAACGATTTAATGACATGACCTTAACGTAATCGATACATATAGGGTAGACTTATATAGGTGTTTTTTGCACATTCCTCATGGGTAATCTGCTGTTTTAGAGAACCATGCGAAGGAGCCTACAGACGAGTATTGACGAATTGTCGACATAGTGTCTCGTTGTTTCGAGAGAAAAGTAGCAAATGTTTCAATTTTCGTTTTTTGGCTCCAGTATTTTCCCTTAATGCAAGGTGTTTGTTCTCCGTTACGGTGCATTCGCGATCATGTGCTCATCTCACTTAGATGTGCATATTCTGGAGAAAATAGAGCCGAAAAATTTACCTTTCTGCAGAAATCGGGTGTGGTACATCAGACTTTTTCTTTATATGTTCAGAGCAGGGTGCTTATTGGGCGACCATTTGAAACTTATTTGAACGATGTAACGACATCACCTTAACGTATTAGATATATATAGGGTAGACTCGGTGTCGCTGTCATTTTCCGAACGGGTAACCTGCTGTCTGAGAGAACCATGCGGGGAGCCTTCTGACGGACCATTTGAAACTAATTTGAACGATGTAACGACATCACCTTAACATATTAGATATATATAGGGTAGACTCGGTGTCGCTGTCATTTTCCGCACGGGTAACCTGCTGTCTGAGAGAACTATGCGAGGGAGCCTTCTGACGGATATTGGCGTATTGGCATTATTTGTCTCGTTGCGGAAAACTTTGGTGGAAATCTCAATTCAAACATTATCTATATTATACACTATGTTTGCATCCCATCCTCAAAATAAAGAGCTTATCAATTCCATGTCGCAATAATATGTTAACACAATTCACAATGGAGTATGCTTAGACTGAGCTTTTGACGGACCATTTGAAACTAATTTGAACGATGTAACGACATCATAACGTATTAGATATATATAGGGTAGATTCGGTGTAGCTGTCATTTTCCGAACGGTAACCTGCTGTCTGAGAGAACCATGCGAGGGAGCCTTCTGACGGACCATTTGAAACTAATTTGAACGATGTAACGACATCACCTTAACGTATTAGATATATATAGGGTAGATTCGGTGTCGCTGTCATTTTCCGCACGGGTAACCTGCTGTTAGAGAACCATGCGAGGGAGCCTTCTGACGGACCATTTGAAACTAATTTGAACGATGTAACGACATCACCTTAACGTATTAGATATATATAGGGTAGACTCGGTGTCGCTGTCATTTTCCGCACGGGTAACCTGCTGTCTGAGAGAACCATGCGAGGGAGCCTTCTGACGGACCATTTGAAACTAATTTGAACGATGTAACGACATCACCTTAACGTATTAAATATATATAGGGTAGACTCGGTGTCGCTGTCATTTTCCGCACGGGTAACCTGCTGTCTGAGAGAACCATGCGAGGGAGCCTGCTGACGGACCATTTGAAACTAATTTGAACGATGTAACGACATCACCTTAACGTATTAGATATATATAGGGTAGACTCGGTGTCGCTGTCATTTTCCGCACGGGTAATCTGCTGTCTGAGAAAATCATGCCAGGGAGCCTTCTGACGGATATTGGCGTATTGGCAACATTTGTCTCGTTGTGGGAAACTTTGGTCGGAATCTCAATTCAAACATTAACTATATAATACACTATGTTTGCATCCCATCCTGGCCGAACATTTGAAACTCAAATGAACGATGTAATGACATCACCTTAACGTATTCGATACATATAGGGTAGACTTGGTGTTTTTTGCATATTCCTCATGTGTAATCTGCTGTTTTAGAGAACCATGCGAAGGAGCCTACAGACGAGTATTGACGAATTGTCGACATAGTGTCTCGTTGTTGCCAGAGAAAAGGAGCAAATGTTTCCCATTATTTTGTTTTTAGGCTCCAGTCTTTTCCCTCAATGCAAGGTGCTAGTTCTCGTTTCCGGTGCGGTCGCGATCATGTGCTCACCTCACTTAGATGTGCTTATTCTGGAGGAAATCGAGCCGAAAAATTTACCTTTCTCCTGAAATTGAATGTAGTACATCACACTTTTTCGTTATATGTTCTGAGCAGGGTGCTTACTGGCCGAACATTTGAAACTCAAATGAACGATTTAATGACATGACCTTAACGTAATCGATACATATAGGGTAGACTTATATAGGTGTTTTTTGCACATTCCTCATGGGTAATCTGCTGTTTTAGAGAACCATGCGAAGGAGCCTACAGACGAGTATTGACGAATTGTCGACATAGTGTCTCGTTGTTTCGAGAGAAAAGTAGCAAATGTTTCAATTTTCGTTTTTTGGCTCCAGTATTTTCCCTTAATGCAAGGTGTTTGTTCTCCGTTACGGTGCATTCGCGATCATGTGCTCATCTCACTTAGATGTGCATATTCTGGAGAAAATAGAGCCGAAAAATTTACCTTTCTGCAGAAATCGGGTGTGGTACATCAGACTTTTTCTTTATATGTTCAGAGCAGGGTGCTTATTGGGCGACCATTTGAAACTTATTTGAACGATGTAACGACATCACCTTAACGTATTAGATATATATAGGGTAGACTCGGTGTCGCTGTCATTTTCCGAACGGGTAACCTGCTGTCTGAGAGAACCATGCGGGGAGCCTTCTGACGGACCATTTGAAACTAATTTGAACGATGTAACGACATCACCTTAACATATTAGATATATATAGGGTAGACTCGGTGTCGCTGTCATTTTCCGCACGGGTAACCTGCTGTCTGAGAGAACTATGCGAGGGAGCCTTCTGACGGATATTGGCGTATTGGCATTATTTGTCTCGTTGCGGAAAACTTTGGTGGAAATCTCAATTCAAACATTATCTATATTATACACTATGTTTGCATCCCATCCTCAAAATAAAGAGCTTATCAATTCCATGTCGCAATATATATGTTCTTAACACAATTCACAATGGAGTATGCTTAGACTGAGCTTTCTGACGGACCATTTGAAACTAATTTGAACGATGTAACGACATCACCTTAACGTATTAGATTATATAGGGTAGATTCGGTGTAGCTGTCATTTTCCGAACGGGTAACCTGCTGTCTGAGAGAACCATGCGAGGGAGCCTTCTGACGGACCATTTGAAACTAATTTGAACGATGTAACGACATCACCTTAACGTATTAGATATATATAGGGTAGACTCGGTGTCGCTGTCATTTTCCGCACGGGTAATCTGCTGTTTTAGAGAACCATGCGAGGGAGCCTTCTGACGGACCATTTGAAACTAATTTGAACATGTAACGACATCACCTTAACGTATTAGATATATATAGGGTAGACTCGGTGTAGCTGTCATTTTCCGCACGGGTAACCTGCTGTCTGAGAGAACCATGCGAGGGAGCCTTCTGACGGACCATTTGAAACTAATTTGAACGATGTAACGACATCACCTTAACGTATTAAATATATATAGGGTAGACTCGGTGTCGCTGTCATTTTCCGCACGGGTAACCTGCTGTCTGAGAGAACCATGCGAGGGAGCCTGCTGACGGACCATTTGAAACTAATTTGAACGATGTAACGACATCACCTTAACGTATTAGATATATATAGGGTAGACTCGGTGTCGCTGTCATTTTCCGCACGGGTAATCTGCTGTCTGAGAAAATCATGCCAGGGAGCCTTCTGACGGATATTGGCGTATTGGCAACATTTGTCTCGTTGTGGGAAACTTTGGTCGGAATCTCAATTCAAACATTAACTATATAATACACTATGTTTGCATCCCATCCTGGCCGAACATTTGAAACTCAAATGAACGATGTAATGACATCACCTTAACGTATTCGATACATATAGGGTAGACTTGGTGTTTTTTGCATATTCCTCATGTGTAATCTGCTGTTTTAGAGAACCATGCGAAGGAGCCTACAGACGAGTATTGACGAATTGTCGACATAGTGTCTCGTTGTTGCCAGAGAAAAGGAGCAAATGTTTCCCATTATTTTGTTTTTAGGCTCCAGTCTTTTCCCTCAATGCAAGGTGCTAGTTCTCGTTTCCGGTGCGGTCGCGATCATGTGCTCACCTCACTTAGATGTGCTTATTCTGGAGGAAATCGAGCCGAAAAATTTACCTTTCTCCTGAAATTGAATGTAGTACATCACACTTTTTCGTTATATGTTCTGAGCAGGGTGCTTACTGGCCGAACATTTGAAACTCAAATGAACGATTTAATGACATGACCTTAACGTAATCGATACATATAGGGTAGACTTATATAGGTGTTTTTTGCACATTCCTCATGGGTAATCTGCTGTTTTAGAGAACCATGCGAAGGAGCCTACAGACGAGTATTGACGAATTGTCGACATAGTGTCTCGTTGTTTCGAGAGAAAAGTAGCAAATGTTTCAATTTTCGTTTTTTGGCTCCAGTATTTTCCCTTAATGCAAGGTGTTTGTTCTCCGTTACGGTGCATTCGCGATCATGTGCTCATCTCACTTAGATGTGCATATTCTGGAGAAAATAGAGCCGAAAAATTTACCTTTCTGCAGAAATCGGGTGTGGTACATCAGACTTTTTCTTTATATGTTCAGAGCAGGGTGCTTATTGGGCGACCATTTGAAACTTATTTGAACGATGTAACGACATCACCTTAACGTATTAGATATATATAGGGTAGACTCGGTGTCGCTGTCATTTTCCGAACGGGTAACCTGCTGTCTGAGAGAACCATGCGGGGAGCCTTCTGACGGACCATTTGAAACTAATTTGAACGATGTAACGACATCACCTTAACATATTAGATATATATAGGGTAGACTCGGTGTCGCTGTCATTTTCCGCACGGGTAACCTGCTGTCTGAGAGAACTATGCGAGGGAGCCTTCTGACGGATATTGGCGTATTGGCATTATTTGTCTCGTTGCGGAAAACTTTGGTGGAAATCTCAATTCAAACATTATCTATATTATACACTATGTTTGCATCCCATCCTCAAAATAAAGAGCTTATCAATTCCATGTCGCAATATATATGTTCTTAACACAATTCACAATGGAGTATGCTTAGACTGAGCTTTCTGACGGACCATTTGAAACTAATTTGAACGATGTAACGACATCACCTTAACGTATTAGATATATATAGGTAGATTCGGTGTAGCTGTCATTTTCCGAACGGGTAACCTGCTGTCTGAGAGAACCATGCGAGGGAGCCTTCTGACGGACCATTTGAAACTAATTTGAACGATGTAACGACATCACCTTAACGTATTAGATATATATAGGGTAGACTCGGTGTCGCTGTCATTTTCCGCACGGGTAATCTGCTGTTTTAGAGAACCATGCGAGGGAGCCTTCTGACGGACCATTTGAAACTAATTTGAACCATGTAACGACATCACCTTAACGTATTAATATATATAGGGTAGACTCGGTGTCGCTGTCATTTTCCGCACGGGTAACCTGCTGTCTGAGAGAACCATGCGAGGGAGCCTGCTGACGGACCATTTGAAACTAATTTGAACGATGTAACGACATCACCTTAACGTATTAGATATATATAGGGTAGACTCGGTGTCGCTGTCATTTTCCGCACGGGTAATCTGCTGTCTGAGAAAATCATGCCAGGGAGCCTTCTGACGGATATTGGCGTATTGGCAACATTTGTCTCGTTGTGGGAAACTTTGGTCGGAATCTCAATTCAAACATTAACTATATAATACACTATGTTTGCATCCCATCCTGGCCGAACATTTGAAACTCAAATGAACGATGTAATGACATCACCTTAACGTATTCGATACATATAGGGTAGACTTGGTGTTTTTTGCATATTCCTCATGTGTAATCTGCTGTTTTAGAGAACCATGCGAAGGAGCCTACAGACGAGTATTGACGAATTGTCGACATAGTGTCTCGTTGTTGCCAGAGAAAAGGAGCAAATGTTTCCCATTATTTTGTTTTTAGGCTCCAGTCTTTTCCCTCAATGCAAGGTGCTAGTTCTCGTTTCCGGTGCGGTCGCGATCATGTGCTCACCTCACTTAGATGTGCTTATTCTGGAGGAAATCGAGCCGAAAAATTTACCTTTCTCCTGAAATTGAATGTAGTACATCACACTTTTTCGTTATATGTTCTGAGCAGGGTGCTTACTGGCCGAACATTTGAAACTCAAATGAACGATTTAATGACATGACCTTAACGTAATCGATACATATAGGGTAGACTTATATAGGTGTTTTTTGCACATTCCTCATGGGTAATCTGCTGTTTTAGAGAACCATGCGAAGGAGCCTACAGACGAGTATTGACGAATTGTCGACATAGTGTCTCGTTGTTTCGAGAGAAAAGTAGCAAATGTTTCAATTTTCGTTTTTTGGCTCCAGTATTTTCCCTTAATGCAAGGTGTTTGTTCTCCGTTACGGTGCATTCGCGATCATGTGCTCATCTCACTTAGATGTGCATATTCTGGAGAAAATAGAGCCGAAAAATTTACCTTTCTGCAGAAATCGGGTGTGGTACATCAGACTTTTTCTTTATATGTTCAGAGCAGGGTGCTTATTGGGCGACCATTTGAAACTTATTTGAACGATGTAACGACATCACCTTAACGTATTAGATATATATAGGGTAGACTCGGTGTCGCTGTCATTTTCCGAACGGGTAACCTGCTGTCTGAGAGAACCATGCGGGGAGCCTTCTGACGGACCATTTGAAACTAATTTGAACGATGTAACGACATCACCTTAACATATTAGATATATATAGGGTAGACTCGGTGTCGCTGTCATTTTCCGCACGGGTAACCTGCTGTCTGAGAGAACTATGCGAGGGAGCCTTCTGACGGATATTGGCGTATTGGCATTATTTGTCTCGTTGCGGAAAACTTTGGTGGAAATCTCAATTCAAACATTATCTATATTATACACTATGTTTGCATCCCATCCTCAAAATAAAGAGCTTATCAATTCCATGTCGCAATATATATGTTCTTAACACAATTCACAATGGAGTATGCTTAGACTGAGCTTTCTGACGGACCATTTGAAACTAATTTGAACGATGTAACGACATCACCTTAACGTATTAGATATATATAGGGTAGATTCGGTGTAGCTGTCATTTTCCGAACGGGTAACCTGCTGTCTGAGAGAACCATGCGAGGGAGCCTTCTGACGGACCATTTGAAACTAATTTGAACGATGTAACGACATCACCTTAACGTATTAGATATATATAGGGTAGACTCGGTGTCGCTGTCATTTTCCGCACGGGTAATCTGCTGTTTTAGAGAACCATGCGAGGGAGCCTTCTGACGGACCATTTGAAACTAATTTGAACCATGTAACGACATCACCTTAACATATTAGATATATATAGGGTAGACTCGGTGTAGCTGTCATTTTCCGCACGGGTAACCTGCTGTCTGAGAGAACCATGCGAGGGAGCCTGCTGACGGACCATTTGAAACTAATTTGAACGATGTAACGACATCACCTTAACGTATTAGATATATATAGGGTAGACTCGGTGTCGCTGTCATTTTCCGCACGGGTAATCTGCTGTCTGAGAAAATCATGCCAGGGAGCCTTCTGACGGATATTGGCGTATTGGCAACATTTGTCTCGTTGTGGGAAACTTTGGTCGGAATCTCAATTCAAACATTAACTATATAATACACTATGTTTGCATCCCATCCTGGCCGAACATTTGAAACTCAAATGAACGATGTAATGACATCACCTTAACGTATTCGATACATATAGGGTAGACTTGGTGTTTTTTGCATATTCCTCATGTGTAATCTGCTGTTTTAGAGAACCATGCGAAGGAGCCTACAGACGAGTATTGACGAATTGTCGACATAGTGTCTCGTTGTTGCCAGAGAAAAGGAGCAAATGTTTCCATTATTTTGTTTTTAGGCTCCAGTCTTTTCCCTCAATGCAAGGTGCTAGTTCTCGTTTCCGGTGCGGTCGCGATCATGTGCTCACCTCACTTAGATGTGCTTATTCTGGAGGAAATCGAGCCGAAAAATTTACCTTTCTCCTGAAATTGAATGTAGTACATCACACTTTTTCGTTATATGTTCTGAGCAGGGTGCTTACTGGCCGAACATTTGAAACTCAAATGAACGATTTAATGACATGACCTTAACGTAATCGATACATATAGGGTAGACTTATATAGGTGTTTTTTGCACATTCCTCATGGGTAATCTGCTGTTTTAGAGAACCATGCGAAGGAGCCTACAGACGAGTATTGACGAATTGTCGACATAGTGTCTCGTTGTTTCGAGAGAAAAGTAGCAAATGTTTCAATTTTCGTTTTTTGGCTCCAGTATTTTCCCTTAATGCAAGGTGTTTGTTCTCCGTTACGGTGCATTCGCGATCATGTGCTCATCTCACTTAGATGTGCATATTCTGGAGAAAATAGAGCCGAAAAATTTACCTTTCTGCAGAAATCGGGTGTGGTACATCAGACTTTTTCTTTATATGTTCAGAGCAGGGTGCTTATTGGGCGACCCATTTGAAAACTTATTTGAACGATGTAACGACATCACCTTAACGTATTAGATATATATAGGGTAGACTCGGTTGTCGCTGTCATTTTCCGAACGGGTAACCTGCTGTCTGAGAGAACCATGCGGGGAGCCTTCTGACGGACCATTTGAACTAATTTGAACGATGTAACGACATCACCTTAACATATTAGATATATATAGGGTAGACTCGGTGTCGCTGTCATTTTCCGCACGGGTAACCTGCTGTCTGAGAGAACTATGCGAGGGAGCCTTCTGACGGATATTGGCGTATTGGCATTATTTGTCTCGTTGCGGAAAACTTTGGTGGAAATCTCAATTCAAACATTATCTATATTATACACTATGTTTGCATCCCATCCTCAAAATAAAGAGCTTATCAATTCCATGTCGCAATATATATGTTCTTAACACAATTCACAATGGAGTATGCTTAGACTGAGCTTTTCTGACGGACCATTTGAAACTAATTTGAACGATGTAACGACATCACCTTAACGTATTAGATATATATAGGGTAGATTCGGTGTAGCTGTCATTTTCCGAACGGGTAACCTGCGGTCTGAGAGAACCATGCGAGGGAGCCTTCTGACGGACCATTTGAAACTAATTTGAACGATTGTAACGACATCACCTTAACGTATTAGATATATATAGGGTAGACTCGGTGTCGCTGTCATTTTCCGCACGGGTAATCTGCTGTTTTAGAGAACCATGCGAGGGAGCCTTCTGACGGACCATTTGAAACTAATTTGAACCATGTAACGACATCACCTTAACGTATTAATATATATAGGGTAGACTCGGTGTCGCTGTCATTTTCCGCACGGGTAACCTGCTGTCTGAGAGAACCATGCGAGGGAGCCTGCTGACGGACCATTTGAAACTAATTTGAACGATGTAACGACATCACCTTAACGTATTAGATATATATAGGGTAGACTCGTGTCGCTGTCATTTTCCGCACGGGTAATCTGCTGTCTGAGAAAATCATGCCAGGGAGCCTTCTGACGGATATTGGCGTATTGGCAACATTTGTCTCGTTGTGGGAAACTTGGTCGGAATCTCAATTCAAACATTAACTATATAATACACCTATGTTTGCATCCCATCCTGGCCGAAACATTTGAAACTCAAATGAACGATTGTAATGACATCACCTTAACGTATTCGATACATATAGGGTAGACTTGGTGTTTTTTGCATATTCCTCATGTCGTAATCTGCTGTTTTAGAGAACCATGCGAAGGAGCCTACAGACGAGTATTGACGAATTGTCGACCATAGTGTCTCGTTGTTGCCAGAGAAAAGGAGCAAATGTTTCCCATTATTTTGTTTTTAGGCTCCAGTCTTTTCCCTCAATGCAAGGTGCTAGTTCTCGTTCCGGTGCGGTCGCGATCATGTGCTCACCTCACTTAGATGTGCTTATTCTGGAGGAAATCGAGCCGAAAAATTTACCTTTCTCCTGAAATTGAATGTAGTACATCACACTTTTTCGTTATATTGTTCTGAGCAGGGTGCTTATACTGGCCGAACATTTGAACTCAAATGAACGATTTAATGACATGACCTTAACGTATCGATAACATATAGGGTAGACTTATATAGGTGTTTTTTGCACATTCCTCATGGGTAATCTGCTGTTTTAGAGAAACCATGCAAGGAGCCTACAGACGAGTATTGACGAATTGTCGACATAGTGTCTCGTTGTTTCGAGAGAAAAGTAGCAAATGTTTCAATTTTCGTTCTTTTTGGCTCCAGTATTTTCCCTTAATGCAAGGTGTTTGTTCTCCGTTTACGGTGCATTCGCGATCATGGTGCTCATCTCACTTAGATGTGCATATTCTGGAGAAAATAGAGCCGAAAAATTTACCTTTCTGCAGAAATCGGGTGTGGTACATCAGACTTTTTCTTTATATGTTCAGAGCAGGGTGCTTATTTGGGCGACCATTTGAAACTTATTTGAACGATGTAACGACATCACCTTAACGTATTAGATATATATAGGGTAGACCTCGGTGTCGCTGTCATTTCCGAACGGGTAACCTGCTGTCTGAGAGAACCATGCGGGGAGCCTTCTGACGGACCATTTGAAACTAATTTGAACGATGTAACGACATCACCTTAACATATTAGATATATATAGGGTAGACTCGGTGTCGCTGTCATTTTCCGCACGGGTAACCTGCTGTCTGAGAGACACTATGCGAGGGAGCCTTCTGACGGATATTGGCGTATTGGCATTATTTGTCTCGTTGCGGAAACTTTGGTGGAAAATCTCAATTCAAACATTATCTATATTATACACTATGTTTGCATCCCATCCTCAAAATAAAGAGCTTATCAATTCCATGTCGCAATATATATGTTCTTAACACAATTCACAATGGAGTATGCTTAGACTGAGCTTTCTGACGGACCATTTGAAACTAATTTGAACGATGTAACGACATCACCTTAACGTATTAGATATATATAGGGTAGATTCGGTGTAGCTGTCATTTTCCGAACGGTAACCTGCTGTCTGAGAGAACCATGCGAGGGAGCCTTCTGACGGACCATTTGAAACTAATTTGAACGATGTAACGACATCACCTTAACGTATTAGATATATATAGGGTAGACTCGGTGTCGCTGTCATTTTCCGCACGGGTAATCTGCTGTTTTAGAGAACCATGCGAGGGAGCCTTCTGACGGACCATTTGAAACTAATTTGAACCATGTAACGACATCACCTTAACGTATTAAATATATATAGGGTAGACTCGGTGTCGCTGTCATTTTCCGCACGGGTAACCTGCTGTCTGAGAGAACCATGCGAGGGAGCCTGCTGACGGACCATTTGAAACTAATTTGAACGATGTAACGACATCACCTTAAACGTATTAGATATATATAGGGTAGACTCGGTGTCGCTGTCATTTTCCGCACGGGTAATCTGCTGTCTGAGAAAATCATGCCAGGGAGCCTTCTGACGGACCATTTGAAACTAATTTGAACGATGTAACGACATCACCTTAACGTATTAGATATATATAGGGTAGACTCGGTGTCGCTGTCATTTTCCGCACGGGTAATCTGCTGTCTGAGAAAATCATGCCAGGGAGCCTTCTGACGGATATTGGCGTATTGGCAACATTTGTCTCGTTGTGGGAAACTTTGGTCGGAATCTCAATTCAAACATTAACTATATAATACACTATGTTTGCATCCCATCCTGGCCGAACATTTGAAACTCAAATGAACGATGTAATGACATCACCTTAACGTATTCGATACATATAGGGTAGACTTGGTGTTTTTTGCATATTCCTCATGTGTAATCTGCTGTTTTAGAGAACCATGCGAAGGAGCCTACAGACGAGTATTGACGAATTGTCGACATAGTGTCTCGTTATTGCCAGAGAAAAGGAGCAAATGTTTCCCATTTATTTGTTTTTAGGCTCCAGTCTTTTCCCTCAATGCAAGGTGCTAGTTCTCGTTTCCGGTGCGGTCGCGATCATGTGCTCACCTCACTTAGATGTGCTTATTCTGGAGGAAATCGAGCCGAAAAATTTACCTTTCTCCTGAAATTGAATGTAGTACATCACACTTTTTCGTTATATGTTCTGAGCAGGGTGCTTACTGGCCGAACATTTGAAACTCAAATGAACGATTTAATGACATGACCTTAACGTAATCGATACATATAGGGTAGACTTATATAGGTGTTTTTTGCACATTCCTCATGGGTAATCTGCTGTTTTAGAGAACCATGCGAAGGAGCCTACAGACGAGTATTGACGAATTGTCGACATAGTGTCTCGTTGTTTCGAGAGAAAAGTAGCAAATGTTTCAATTTTCGTTTTTTGGCTCCAGTATTTTCCCTTAATGCAAGGTGTTTGTTCTCCGTTACGGTGCATTCGCGATCATGTGCTCATCTCACTTAGATGTGCATATTCTGGAGAAAATAGAGCCGAAAAATTTACCTTTCTGCAGAAATCTGGTGTGGTACATCAGACTTTTTCTTTATATGTTCAGAGCAGGGTGCTTATTGGGCGACCATTTGAAACTTATTTGAACGATGTAACGACATCACCTTAACGTATTAGATATATATAGGGTAGACTCGGTGTCGCTGTCATTTTCCGAACGGGTAACCTGCTGTCTGAGAGAACCATGCGGGGAGCCTTCTGACGGACCATTTGAAACTAATTTGAACGATGTAACGACATCAACCTTAACATATTAGATATATATAGGGTAGACTCGGTGTCGCTGTCATTTTCCGCACGGGTAACCTGCTGTCTGAGAGAACTATGCGAGGGAGCCTTCTGACGGATATTGGCGTATTGGCATTATTTGTCTCGTTGCGGAAAACTTTGGTGGAAATATCAATTCAAACATTATCTATATTATAACACTATGTTTGCATCCCATCCTCAAAATAAAGAGCTTATCAATTCCATGTCGCAATATATATGTTCTTAACAACAATTCACAATGGAGTATGCTTAGACTGAGCTTTCTGACGGACCATTTGAAACTAATTTGAACGATGTAACGACATCACCTTAACGTATTAGATATATATAGGGTAGATTCGGTGTAGCTGTCATTTTCCGAACGGGTAACCTGCTGTCTGAGAGAACCATGCGAGAGAGCCTTCTGACGGACCATTTGAAACTAATTTGAACGATGTAACGACATCACCTTAACGTATTAGATATATATAGGGTAGACTCGGTGTCGCTGTCATTTTCCGCACGGGTAATCTGCTGTTTTAGAGAACCATGCGAGGGAGCCTTCTGACGGACCATTTGAAACTAATTTGAACCATGTAACGACATCACCTTAACATATTAGATATATATAGGGTAGACTCGGTGTCGCTGTCATTTTCCGCACGGGTAATCTGCTGTCTGAGAAAATCATGCCAGGGAGCCTTCTGACGGATATTGGCGTATTGGCAACATTTGTCTCGTTGTGGGAAACTTTGGTCGGAATCTCAATTCAAACATTAACTATATAATACACTATGTTTGCATCCCATCCTGGCCGAACATTTGAAACTCAAATGAACGATGTAATGACATCACCTTAACGTATTCGATACATATAGGGTAGACTTGGTGTTTTTTGCACATTCCTCATGTGTAATCTGCTGTTTTAGAGAACCATGCGAAGGAGCCTACAGACGAGTATTGACGAATTGTCGACATAGTGTCTCGTTGCCAGAGAAAAGGAGCAAATGTTTCCCATTATTTTGTTTTTAGGCTCCAGTCTTTTCCCTCAATGCAAGGTGCTAGTTCTCGTTTCCGGTGCGGTCGCGATCATGTGCTCACCTCACTTAGATGTGCTTATTCTGGAGGAAATCGAGCCGAAAAATTTACCTTTCTCCTGAAATTGAATGTAGTACATCACACTTTTTCGTTATATGTTCTGAGCAGGGTGCTTACTGGCCGAACATTTGAAACTCAAATGAACGATTTAATGACATGACCTTAACGTAATCGATACATATAGGGTAGACTTATATAGGTGTTTTTTGCACATTCCTCATGGGTAATCTGCTGTTTTAGAGAACCATGCGAAGGAGCCTACAGACGAGTATTGACGAATTGTCGACATAGTGTCTCGTTGTTTCGAGAGAAAAGTAGCAAATGTTTCAATTTTCGTTTTTTGGCTCCAGTATTTTCCCTTAATGCAAGGTGTTTGTTCTCCGTTACGGTGCATTCGCGATCATGTGCTCATCTCACTTAGATGTGCATATTCTGGAGAAAATAGAGCCGAAAAATTTACCTTTCTGCAGAAATCTGGTGTGGTACATCAGACTTTTTCTTTATATGTTCAGAGCAGGGTGCTTATTGGGCGACCATTTGAAACTTATTTGAACGATGTAACGACATCACCTTAACGTATTAGATATATATAGGGTAGACTCGGTGTCGCTGTCATTTTCCGAACGGGTAACCTGCTGTCTGAGAGAACCATGCGGGGAGCCTTCTGACGGACCATTTGAAACTAATTTGAACGATGTAACGACATCACCTTAACATATTAGATATATATAGGGTAGACTCGGTGTCGCTGTCATTTTCCGCACGGGTAACCTGCTGTCTGAGAGAACTATGCGAGGGAGCCTTCTGACGGATATTGGCGTATTGGCATTATTTGTCTCGTTGCGGAAAACTTTGGTGGAAATCTCAATTCAAACATTATCTATATTATTCACTATGTTTGCATCCCATCCTCAAAATAAAGAGCTTATCAATTCCATGTCGCAATATATATGTTCTTAACACAATTCACAATGGAGTATGCTTAGACTGAGCTTTCTGACGGACCATTTGAAACTAATTTGAACGATGTAACGACATCACCTTAACGTATTAGATATATATAGGGTAGATTCGGTGTAGCTGTCATTTTCCGAACGGGTAACCTGCTGTCTGAGAGAACCATGCGAGGGAGCCTTCTGACGGACCATTTGAAACTAATTTGAACGATGTAACGACATCACCTTAACGTATTAGATATATATAGGGTAGACTCGGTGTCGCTGTCATTTTCCGCACGGGTAATCTGCTGTTTTAGAGAACCATGCGAGGGAGCCTTCTGACGGACCATTTGAAACTAATTTGAACCATGTAACGACATCACCTTAACATATTAGATATATATAGGGTAGACTCGGTGTAGCTGTCATTTTCCGCACGGGTAACCTGCTGTCTGAGAGAACCATGCGAGGGAGCCTGCTGACGGACCATTTGAAACTAATTTGAACGATGTAACGACATCACCTTAACGTATTAGATATATATAGGGTAGACTCGGTGTCGCTGTCATTTTCCGCACGGGTAATCTGCTGTCTGAGAAAATCATGCCAGGGAGCCTTCTGACGGATATTGGCGTATTGGCAACATTTGTCTCGTTGTGGGAAACTTTGGTCGGAATCTCAATTCAAACATTAACTATATAATACACTATGTTTGCATCCCATCCTGGCCGAACATTTGAAACTCAAATGAACGATGTAATGACATCACCTTAACGTATTCGATACATATAGGGTAGACTTGGTGTTTTTTGCACATTCCTCATGTGTAATCTGCTGTTTTAGAGAACCATGCGAAGGAGCCTACAGACGAGTATTGACGAATTGTCGACATAGTGTCTCGTTGTTGCCAGAGAAAAGGAGCAAATGTTTCCCATTATTTTGTTTTTAGGCTCCAGTCTTTTCCCTCAATGCAAGGTGCTAGTTCTCGTTTCCGGTGCGGTCGCGATCATGTGCTCACCTCACTTAGATGTGCTTATTCTGGAGGAAATCGAGCCGAAAAATTTACCTTTCTCCTGAAATTGAATGTAGTACATCACACTTTTTCGTTATATGTTCTGAGCAGGGTGCTTACTGGCCGAACATTTGAAACTCAAATGAACGATTTAATGACATGACCTTAACGTAATCGATACATATAGGGTAGACTTATATAGGTGTTTTTTGCACATTCCTCATGGGTAATCTGCTGTTTTAGAGAACCATGCGAAGGAGCCTACAGACGAGTATTGACGAATTGTCGACATAGTGTCTCGTTGTTTCGAGAGAAAAGTAGCAAATGTTTCAATTTTCGTTTTTTGGCTCCAGTATTTTCCCTTAATGCAAGGTGTTTGTTCTCCGTTACGGTGCATTCGCGATCATGTGCTCATCTCACTTAGATGTGCATATTCTGGAGAAAATAGAGCCGAAAAATTTACCTTTCTGCAGAAATCGGGTGTGGTACATCAGACTTTTTCTTTATATGTTCAGAGCAGGGTGCTTATTGGGCGACCATTTGAAACTTATTTGAACGATGTAACGACATCACCTTAACGTATTAGATATATATAGGGTAGACTCGGTGTCGCTGTCATTTTCCGAACGGGTAACCTGCTGTCTGAGAGAACCATGCGGGGAGCCTTCTGACGGACCATTTGAAACTAATTTGAACGATGTAACGACATCACCTTAACATATTAGATATATATAGGGTAGACTCGGTGTCGCTGTCATTTTCCGCACGGGTAACCTGCTGTCTGAGAGAACTATGCGAGGGAGCCTTCTGACGGATATTGGCGTATTGGCATTATTTGTCTCGTTGCGGAAAACTTTGGTGGAAATCTCAATTCAAACATTATCTATATTATACACTATGTTTGCATCCCATCCTCAAAATAAAGAGCTTATCAATTCCATGTCGCAATATATATGTTCTTAACACAATTCACAATGGAGTATGCTTAGACTGAGCTTTCTGACGGACCATTTGAAACTAATTTGAACGATGTAACGACATCACCTTAACGTATTAGATATATATAGAGTAGATTCGGTGTAGCTGTCATTTTCCGAACGGGTAACCTGCTGTCTGAGAGAACCATGCGAGGGAGCCTTCTGACGGACCATTTGAAACTAATTTGAACGATGTAACGACATCACCTTAACGTATTAGATATATATAGGGTAGACTCGGTGTCGCTGTCATTTTCCGCACGGGTAATCTGCTGTTTTAGAGAACCATGCGAGGGAGCCTTCTGACGGACCATTTGAAACTAATTTGAACCATGTAACGACATCACCTTAACATATTAGATATATATAGGGTAGACTCGGTGTCGCTGTCATTTTCCGCACGGGTAATCTGCTGTCTGAGAAAATCATGCCAGGGAGCCTTCTGACGGATATTGGCGTATTGGCAACATTTGTCTCGTTGTGGGAAACTTTGGTCGGAATCTCAATTCAAACATTAACTATATAATACACTATGTTTGCATCCCATCCTGGCCGAACATTTGAAACTCAAATGAACGATGTAATGACATCACCTTAACGTATTCGATACATATAGGGTAGACTTGGTGTTTTTTGCATATTCCTCATGTGTAATCTGCTGTTTTAGAGAACCATGCGAAGGAGCCTACAGACGAGTATTGACGAATTGTCGACATAGTGTCTCGTTGCCAGAGAAAAGGAGCAAATGTTTCCCATTATTTTGTTTTTAGGCTCCAGTCTTTTCCCTCAATGCAAGGTGCTAGTTCTCGTTTCCGGTGCGGTCGCGATCATGTGCTCACCTCACTTAGATGTGCTTATTCTGGAGGAAATCGAGCCGAAAAATTTACCTTTCTCCTGAAATTGAATGTAGTACATCACACTTTTTCGTTATATGTTCTGAGCAGGGTGCTTACTGGCCGAACATTTGAAACTCAAATGAACGATTTAATGACATGACCTTAACGTAATCGATACATATAGGGTAGACTTATATAGGTGTTTTTTGCACATTCCTCATGGGTAATCTGCTGTTTTAGAGAACCATGCGAAGGAGCCTACAGACGAGTATTGACGAATTGTCGACATAGTGTCTCGTTGTTTCGAGAGAAAAGTAGCAAATGTTTCAATTTTCGTTTTTTGGCTCCAGTATTTTCCCTTAATGCAAGGTGTTTGTTCTCCGTTACGGTGCATTCGCGATCATGTGCTCATCTCACTTAGATGTGCATATTCTGGAGAAAATAGAGCCGAAAAATTTACCTTTCTGCAGAAATCTGGTGTGGTACATCAGACTTTTTCTTTATATGTTCAGAGCAGGGTGCTTATTGGGCGACCATTTGAAACTTATTTGAACGATGTAACGACATCACCTTAACGTATTAGATATATATAGGGTAGACTCGGTGTCGCTGTCATTTTCCGAACGGGTAACCTGCTGTCTGAGAGAACCATGCGGGGAGCCTTCTGACGGACCATTTGAAACTAATTTGAACGATGTAACGACATCACCTTAACATATTAGATATATATAGGGTAGACTCGGTGTCGCTGTCATTTTCCGCACGGGTAACCTGCTGTCTGAGAGAACTATGCGAGGGAGCCTTCTGACGGAAATTGGCGTATTGGCATTATTTGTCTCGTTGCGGAAAACTTTGGTGGAAATCTCAATTCAAACATTATCTATATTATACACTATGTTTGCATCCCATCCTCAAAATAAAGAGCTTATCAATTCCATGTCGCAATATATATGTTCTTAACACAATTCACAATGGAGTATGCTTAGACTGAGCTTTCTGACGGACCATTTGAAACTAATTTGAACGATGTAACGACATCACCTTAACGTATTAGATATATATAGGGTAGATTCGGTGTAGCTGTCATTTTCCGAACGGGTAACCTGCTGTCTGAGAGAACCATGCGAGGGAGCCTTCTGACGGACCATTTGAAACTAATTTGAACGATGTAACGACATCACCTTAACGTATTAGATATATATAGGGTAGACTCGGTGTCGCTGTCATTTTCCGCACGGGTAATCTGCTGTTTTAGAGAACCATGCGAGGGAGCCTTCTGACGGACCATTTGAAACTAATTTGAACCATGTAACGACATCACCTTAACATATTAGATATATATAGGGTAGACTCGGTGTAGCTGTCATTTTCCGCACGGGTAACCTGCTGTCTGAGAGAACCATGCGAGGGAGCCTGCTGACGGACCATTTGAAACTAATTTGAACGATGTAACGACATCACCTTAACGTATTAGATATATATAGGGTAGACTCGGTGTCGCTGTCATTTTCCGCACGGGTAATCTGCTGTCTGAGAAAATCATGCCAGGGAGCCTTCTGACGGATATTGGCGTATTGGCAACATTTGTCTCGTTGTGGGAAACTTTGGTCGGAATCTCAATTCAAACATTAACTATATAATACACTATGTTTGCATCCCATCCTGGCCGAACATTTGAAACTCAAATGAACGATGTAATGACATCACCTTAACGTATTCGATACATATAGGGTAGACTTGGTGTTTTTTGCATATTCCTCATGTGTAATCTGCTGTTTTAGAGAACCATGCGAAGGAGCCTACAGACGAGTATTGACGAATTGTCGACATAGTGTCTCGTTGTTGCCAGAGAAAAGGAGCAAATGTTTCCCATTATTTTGTTTTTAGGCTCCAGTCTTTTCCCTCAATGCAAGGTGCTAGTTCTCGTTTCCGGTGCGGTCGCGATCATGTGCTCACCTCACTTAGATGTGCTTATTCTGGAGGAAATCGAGCCGAAAAATTTACCTTTCTCCTGAAATTGAATGTAGTACATCACACTTTTTCGTTATATGTTCTGAGCAGGGTGCTTACTGGCCGAACATTTGAAACTCAAATGAACGATTTAATGACATGACCTTAACGTAATCGATACATATAGGGTAGACTTATATAGGTGTTTTTTGCACATTCCTCATGGGTAATCTGCTGTTTTAGAGAACCATGCGAAGGAGCCTACAGACGAGTATTGACGAATTGTCGACATAGTGTCTCGTTGTTTCGAGAGAAAAGTAGCAAATGTTTCAATTTTCGTTTTTTGGCTCCAGTATTTTCCCTTAATGCAAGGTGTTTGTTCTCCGTTACGGTGCATTCGCGATCATGTGCTCATCTCACTTAGATGTGCATATTCTGGAGAAAATAGAGCCGAAAAATTTACCTTTCTGCAGAAATCGGGTGTGGTACATCAGACTTTTTCTTTATATGTTCAGAGCAGGGTGCTTATTGGGCGACCATTTGAAACTTATTTGAACGATGTAACGACATCACCTTAACGTATTAGATATATATAGGGTAGACTCGGTGTCGCTGTCATTTTCCGAACGGGTAACCTGCTGTCTGAGAGAACCATGCGGGGAGCCTTCTGACGGACCATTTGAAACTAATTTGAACGATGTAACGACATCACCTTAACATATTAGATATATATAGGGTAGACTCGGTGTCGCTGTCATTTTCCGCACGGGTAACCTGCTGTCTGAGAGAACTATGCGAGGGAGCCTTCTGACGGATATTGGCGTATTGGCATTATTTGTCTCGTTGCGGAAAACTTTGGTGGAAATCTCAATTCAAACATTATCTATATTATACACTATGTTTGCATCCCATCCTCAAAATAAAGAGCTTATCAATTCCATGTCGCAATATATATGTTCTTAACACAATTCACAATGGAGTATGCTTAGACTGAGCTTTCTGACGGACCATTTGAAACTAATTTGAACGATGTAACGACATCACCTTAACGTATTAGATATATATAGGGTAGATTCGGTGTAGCTGTCATTTTCCGAACGGGTAACCTGCTGTCTGAGAGAACCATGCGAGGGAGCCTTCTGACGGACCATTTGAAACTAATTTGAACGATGTAACGACATCACCTTAACGTATTAGATATATATAGGGTAGACTCGGTGTCGCTGTCATTTTCCGCACGGGTAATCTGCTGTTTTAGAGAACCATGCGAGGGAGCCTTCTGACGGACCATTTGAAACTAATTTGAACCATGTAACGACATCACCTTAACATATTAGATATATATAGGGTAGACTCGGTGTAGCTGTCATTTTCCGCACGGGTAACCTGCTGTCTGAGAGAACCATGCGAGGGAGCCTTCTGACGGACCATTTGAAACTAATTTGAACGATGTAACGACATCACCTTAACGTATTAAATATATATAGGGTAGACTCGGTGTCGCTGTCATTTTCCGCACGGGTAACCTGCTGTCTGAGAGAACCATGCGAGGGAGCCTTCTGACGGATATTGGCGTATTGGCAACATTTGTCTCGTTGTGGGAAACTTTGGTCGGAATCTCAATTGAAACATTAACTATATAATACACTATGTTTGCATCCCATCCTGGCCGAACATTTGAAACTCAAATGAACGATGTAATGACATCACCTTAACGTATTCGATACATATAGGGTAGACTTGGTGTTTTTTGCATATTCCTCATGTGTAATCTGCTGTTTTAGAGAACCATGCGAAGGAGCCTACAGACGAGTATTGACGAATTGTCGACATAGTGTCTCGTTGTTGCCAGAGAAAAGGAGCAAATGTTTTCCATTATTTTGTTTTTAGGCTCCAGTCTTTTCCCTCAATGCAAGGTGCTAGTTCTCGTTTCCGGTGCGGTCGCGATCATGTGCTCACCTCACTTAGATGTGCTTATTCTGGAGGAAATCGAGCCGAAAAATTTACCTTTCTCCTGAAATTGAATGTAGTACATCACACTTTTTCGTTATATGTTCTGAGCAGGGTGCTTACTGGCCGAACATTTGAAACTCAAATGAACGATTTAATGACATGACCTTAACGTAATCGATACATATAGGGTAGACTTATATAGGTGTTTTTTGCACATTCCTCATGGGTAATCTGCTGTTTTAGAGAACCATGCGAAGGAGCCTACAGACGAGTATTGACGAATTGTCGACATAGTGTCTCGTTGTTTCGAGAGAAAAGTAGCAAACGTTTCAATTTTCGTTTTTTTGGCTCCAGTATTTTCCCTTAATGCAAGGTGTTTGTTCTCCGTTACGGTGCATTCGCGATCATGTGCTCATCTCACTTAGATGTGCATATTCTGGAGAAAATAGAGCCGAAAAATTTACCTTTCTGCAGAAATCGGGTGTGGTACATCAGACTTTTTCTTTATATGTTCAGAGCAGGGTGCTTATTGGGCGACCATTTGAAACTTATTTGAACGATGTAACGACATCACCTTAACGTATTAGATATATATAGGGTAGACTCGGTGTAGCTGTCATTTTCCGAACGGGTAACCTGCTGTCTGAGAGAACCATGCGAGGGAGCCTTCTGACGGACCATTTGAAACTAATTTGAACGATGTAACGACATCACCTTAACGTATTAGATATATATAGGGTAGACTCGGTGTCGCTGTCATTTTCCGCACGGGTAACCTGCTGTCTGAGAGAACTATGCGAGGGAGCCTTCTGACGGATATTGGCGTATTGGCATTATTTGTCTCGTTGCGGAAAACTTTGGTGGGAATCTCAATTCAAACATTATCTATATTATACACTATGTTTGCATCCCATCCTCAAAATAAAGAGCTTATCAATTCCATGTCGCAATATATATGTTCTTAACACAATTCACAATGGAGTATGCTTAGACTGAGCTTTCTGACGGACCATTTGAAACTAATTTGAACGATGTAACGACATCACCTTAACGTATTAGATATATATAGGGTAGATTCGGTGTAGCTGTCATTTTCCGAACGGGTAACCTGCTGTCTGAGAGAACCATGCGAGGGAGCCTTCTGACGGACCATTTGAAACTAATTTGAACGATGTAACGACATCACCTTAACGTATTAGATATATATAGGGTAGACTCGGTGTCGCTGTCATTTTCCGCACGGGTAACCTGCTGTCTGAGAGAACCATGCGAGGGAGCCTTCTGACGGATATTGGCGTGTTGGCATTATTTGTCTCGTTGCGGAAAACTTTGGTGGGAATCTCAATTCAAACATTATCTATATTATACACTATGTTTGCATCCCATCCTCAAAATAAAGAGCTTATCAATTCCATGTCGCAATATATATGTTCTTAACACAATTCACAATGGAGTATGCTTAGACTGAGCTTTCTGACAGACCATTTGAAACTAATTTGAACGATGTAACGACATCACCTTAACGTATTAGATATATATAGGGTAGACTCGGTGTAGCTGTCATTTTCCGAACGGGTAACCTGCTGTCTGAGAGAACCATGCGAGGGAGCCTTCTGACGGACCATTTGAAACTAATTTGAACGATGTAACGACATCACCTTAACGTATTAGATATATAGGGTAGACTCGGTGTCGCTGTCATTTTCCGCACGGGTAATCTGCTGTTTTAGAGAACCATGCGAGGGAGCCTTCTGACGGACCATTTGAAACTAATTTGAACCATGTAACGACATCACCTTAACATATTAGATATATATAGGGTAGACTCGGTGTAGCTGTCATTTTCCGAACGGGTAACCTGCTGTCTGAGAGAACCATGCAGGGAGCCTTCTGACGGACCATTTGAAACTAATTTGAACGATGTAACGACATCACCTTAACATATTAGATATATATAGGGTAGACTCGGTGTCGCTGTCATTTTCCGCACGGGTAACCTGCTGTCTGAGAGAACTATGCGAGGGAGCCTTCTGACGGATATTGGCGTATTGGCATTATTTGTCTCGTTGCGGAAAACTTTGGTGGGAATCTCAATTCAAACATTATCTATATTATACAATGTTTGCATCCCATCCTCAAAATAAAGAGCTTATCAATTCCATGTCGCAATATATATGTTCTTAACACAATTCACAATGGAGTATGCTTAGACTGAGCTTTCTGACGGACCATTTGAAACTAATTTGAACGATGTACCGACATCACCTTAACGTATTAGATATATATAGGGTAGACTCGGTGTAGCTGTCATTTTCCGAACGGGTAACCTGCTGTCTGAGAGAACCATGCGAGGGAGCCTGCTGACGGACCATTTGAAACTAATTTGAACGATGTAACGACATCACCTTAACGTATTAGATATATATAGGGTAGACTCGGTGTCGCTGTCATTTTCCGCACGGGTAATCTGCTGTCTGAGAAAATCATGCCAGGGAGCCTTCTGACGGATATTGGCGTATTGGCAACATTTGTCTCGTTGTGGGAAACTTTGGTCGGAATCTCAATTCAAACATTAACTATATAATACACTATGTTTGCATCCCATCCTGGCCGAACATTTGAAACTCAAATGAACGATGTAATGACATCACCTTAACGTATTCGATACATATAGGGTAGACTTGGTGTTTTTTGCATATTCCTCATGTGTAATCTGCTGTTTTAGAGAACCATGCGAAGGAGCCTACAGACGAGTATTGACGAATTGTCGACATAGTGTCTCGTTGTTGCCAGAGAAAAGGAGCAAATGTTTCCCATTATTTTGTTTTTAGGCTCCAGTCTTTTCCCTCAATGCAAGGTGCTAGTTCTCGTTTCCGGTGCGGTCGCGATCATGTGCTCACCTCATTTAGATGTGCTTATTCTGGAGGAAATCGAGCCGAAAAATTTACCTTTCTCCTGAAATCGAATGTAGTACATCACACTTTTTCGTTATATGTTCTGAGCAGGGTGCTTACTGGCCGAACATTTGAAACTCAAATGAACGATTTAATGACATGACCTTAACGTAATCGATACATATAGGGTAGACTCATATAGGTGTTTTTTGCACATTCCTCATGGGTAATCTGCTGTTTTAGAGAACCATGCGAAGGAGCCTACAGACGAGTAATGACGAATTGTCGACATAGTGTCTCGTTGTTTCGAGAGAAAAATAGCAAATGTTTCAATTTTCGTTTTTTGGCTCCAGTATTTTCCCTTAATGCAAGGTGTTTGTTCTCCGTTACGGTGCATTCGCGATCATGTGCTCATCTCACTTAGATGTGCATATTCTGGAGAAAATAGAGCCGAAAAATTTACCTTTCTGCAGAAATCGGGTGTGGTACATCAGACTTTTTCTTTATATGTTCAGAGCAGGGTGCTTATTGGGCGACCATTTGAAACTTATTTGAACGATGTAACGACATCACCTTAACGTATTAGATATATATAGGGTAGACTCGGTGTCGCTGTCATTTTCCGAACGGGTAACCTGCTGTCTGAGAGAACCATGCGGGGAGCCTTCTGACGGACCATTTGAAACTAATTTGAACGATGTAACGACATCACCTTAACATATTAGATATATATAGGGTAGACTCGGTGTCGCTGTCATTTTCCGCACGGGTAACCTGCTGTCTGAGAGAACTATGCGAGGGAGCCTTCTGACGGATATTGGCGTATTGGCATTATTTGTCTCGTTGCGGAAAACTTTGGTGGAAATCTCAATTCAAACATTATCTATATTATACACTATGTTTGCATCCCATCCTCAAAATAAAGAGCTTATCAATTCCATGTCGCAATATATATGTTCTTAACACAATTCACAATGGAGTATGCTTAGACTGAGCTTTCTGACGGACCATTTGAAACTAATTTGAACGATGTAACGACATCACCTTAACGTATTAGATATATATAGGGTAGATTCGGTGTAGCTGTCATTTTCCGAACGGGTAACCTGCTGTCTGAGAGAACCATGCGAGGGAGCCTTCTGACGGACCATTTGAAACTAATTTGAACGATGTAACGACATCACCTTAACGTATTAGATATATATAGGGTAGACTCGGTGTCGCTGTCATTTTCCGCACGGGTAATCTGCTGTTTTAGAGAACCATGCGAGGGAGCCTTCTGACGGACCATTTGAAACTAATTTGAACCATGTAACGACATCACCTTAACATATTAGATATATATAGGGTAGACTCGGTGTAGCTGTCATTTTCCGCACGGGTAACCTGCTGTCTGAGAGAACCATGCGAGGGAGCCTTCTGACGGACCATTTGAAACTAATTTGAACGATGTAACGACATCACCTTAACGTATTAAATATATATAGGGTAGACTCGGTGTCGCTGTCATTTTCCGCACGGGTAACCTGCTGTCTGAGAGAACCATGCGAGGGAGCCTTCTGACGGATATTGGCGTATTGGCAACATTTGTCTCGTTGTGGGAAACTTTGGTCGGAATCTCAATTGAAACATTAACTATATAATACACTATGTTTGCATCCCATCCTGGCCGAACATTTGAAACTCAAATGAACGATGTAATGACATCACCTTAACGTATTCGATACATATAGGGTAGACTTGGTGTTTTTTGCATATTCCTCATGTGTAATCTGCTGTTTTAGAGAACCATGCGAAGGAGCCTACAGACGAGTATTGACGAATTGTCGACATAGTGTCTCGTTGTTGCCAGAGAAAAGGAGCAAATGTTTTCCATTATTTTGTTTTTAGGCTCCAGTCTTTTCCCTCAATGCAAGGTGCTAGTTCTCGTTTCCGGTGCGGTCGCGATCATGTGCTCACCTCACTTAGATGTGCTTATTCTGGAGGAAATCGAGCCGAAAAATTTACCTTTCTCCTGAAATTGAATGTAGTACATCACACTTTTTCGTTATATGTTCTGAGCAGGGTGCTTACTGGCCGAACATTTGAAACTCAAATGAACGATTTAATGACATGACCTTAACGTAATCGATACATATAGGGTAGACTTATATAGGTGTTTTTTGCACATTCCTCATGGGTAATCTGCTGTTTTAGAGAACCATGCGAAGGAGCCTACAGACGAGTATTGACGAATTGTCGACATAGTGTCTCGTTGTTTCGAGAGAAAAGTAGCAAACGTTTCAATTTTCGTTTTTTGGCTCCAGTATTTTCCCTTAATGCAAGGTGTTTGTTCTCCGTTACGGTGCATTCGCGATCATGTGCTCATCTCACTTAGATGTGCATATTCTGGAGAAAATAGAGCCGAAAAATTTACCTTTCTGCAGAAATCGGGTGTGGTACATCAGACTTTTTCTTTATATGTTCAGAGCAGGGTGCTTATTGGGCGACCATTTGAAACTTATTTGAACGATGTAACGACATCACCTTAACGTATTAGATATATATAGGGTAGACTCGGTGTAGCTGTCATTTTCCGAACGGGTAACCTGCTGTCTGAGAGAACCATGCGAGGGAGCCTTCTGACGGACCATTTGAAACTAATTTGAACGATGTAACGACATCACCTTAACGTATTAGATATATATAGGGTAGACTCGGTGTCGCTGTCATTTTCCGCACGGGTAACCTGCTGTCTGAGAGAACTATGCGAGGGAGCCTTCTGACGGATATTGGCGTATTGGCATTATTTGTCTCGTTGCGGAAAACTTTGGTGGGAATCTCAATTCAAACATTATCTATATTATACACTATGTTTGCATCCCATCCTCAAAATAAAGAGCTTATCAATTCCATGTCGCAATATATATGTTCTTAACACAATTCACAATGGAGTATGCTTAGACTGAGCTTTCTGACGGACCATTTGAAACTAATTTGAACGATGTAACGACATCACCTTAACGTATTAGATATATATAGGGTAGATTCGGTGTAGCTGTCATTTTCCGAACGGGTAACCTGCTGTCTGAGAGAACCATGCGAGGGAGCCTTCTGACGGACCATTTGAAACTAATTTGAACGATGTAACGACATCACCTTAACGTATTAGATATATATAGGGTAGACTCGGTGTCGCTGTCATTTTCCGCACGGGTAACCTGCTGTCTGAGAGAACCATGCGAGGGAGCCTTCTGACGGACCATTTGAAACTAATTTGAACCATGTAACGACATCACCTTAACATATTAGATATATATAGGGTAGACTCGGTGTAGCTGTCATTTTCCGAACGGGTAACCTGCTGTCTGAGAGAACCATGCAGGGAGCCTTCTGACGGACCATTTGAAACTAATTTGAACGATGTAACGACATCACCTTAACATATTAGATATATATAGGGTAGACTCGGTGTCGCTGTCATTTTCCGCACGGGTAACCTGCTGTCTGAGAGAACTATGCGAGGGAGCCTTCTGACGGAAATTGGCGTATTGGCATTATTTGTCTCGTTGCGGAAAACTTTGGTGGAAATCTCAATTCAAACATTATCTATATTATACACTATGTTTGCATCCCATCCTCAAAATAAAGAGCTTATCAATTCCATGTCGCAATATATATGTTCTTAACACAATTCACAATGGAGTATGCTTAGACTGAGCTTTCTGACGGACCATTTGAAACTAATTTGAACGATGTAACGACATCACCTTAACGTATTAGATATATATAGGGTAGATTCGGTGTAGCTGTCATTTTCCGAACGGGTAACCTGCTGTCTGAGAGAACCATGCGAGGGAGCCTTCTGACGGACCATTTGAAACTAATTTGAACGATGTAACGACATCACCTTAACGTATTAGATATATATAGGGTAGACTCGGTGTCGCTGTCATTTTCCGCACGGGTAATCTGCTGTTTTAGAGAACCATGCGAGGGAGCCTTCTGACGGACCATTTGAAACTAATTTGAACCATGTAACGACATCACCTTAACATATTAGATATATATAGGGTAGACTCGGTGTAGCTGTCATTTTCCGCACGGGTAACCTGCTGTCTGAGAGAACCATGCGAGGGAGCCTGCTGACGGACCATTTGAAACTAATTTGAACGATGTAACGACATCACCTTAACGTATTAGATATATATAGGGTAGACTCGGTGTCGCTGTCATTTTCCGCACGGGTAATCTGCTGTCTGAGAAAATCATGCCAGGGAGCCTTCTGACGGATATTGGCGTATTGGCAACATTTGTCTCGTTGTGGGAAACTTTGGTCGGAATCTCAATTCAAACATTAACTATATAATACACTATGTTTGCATCCCATCCTGGCCGAACATTTGAAACTCAAATGAACGATGTAATGACATCACCTTAACGTATTCGATACATATAGGGTAGACTTGGTGTTTTTTGCATATTCCTCATGTGTAATCTGCTGTTTTAGAGAACCATGCGAAGGAGCCTACAGACGAGTATTGACGAATTGTCGACATAGTGTCTCGTTGTTGCCAGAGAAAAGGAGCAAATGTTTCCCATTATTTTGTTTTTAGGCTCCAGTCTTTTCCCTCAATGCAAGGTGCTAGTTCTCGTTTCCGGTGCGGTCGCGATCATGTGCTCACCTCACTTAGATGTGCTTATTCTGGAGGAAATCGAGCCGAAAAATTTACCTTTCTCCTGAAATTGAATGTAGTACATCACACTTTTTCGTTATATGTTCTGAGCAGGGTGCTTACTGGCCGAACATTTGAAACTCAAATGAACGATTTAATGACATGACCTTAACGTAATCGATACATATAGGGTAGACTTATATAGGTGTTTTTTGCACATTCCTCATGGGTAATCTGCTGTTTTAGAGAACCATGCGAAGGAGCCTACAGACGAGTATTGACGAATTGTCGACATAGTGTCTCGTTGTTTCGAGAGAAAAGTAGCAAATGTTTCAATTTTCGTTTTTTGGCTCCAGTATTTTCCCTTAATGCAAGGTGTTTGTTCTCCGTTACGGTGCATTCGCGATCATGTGCTCATCTCACTTAGATGTGCATATTCTGGAGAAAATAGAGCCGAAAAATTTACCTTTCTGCAGAAATCGGGTGTGGTACATCAGACTTTTTCTTTATATGTTCAGAGCAGGGTGCTTATTGGGCGACCATTTGAAACTTATTTGAACGATGTAACGACATCACCTTAACGTATTAGATATATATAGGGTAGACTCGGTGTCGCTGTCATTTTCCGAACGGGTAACCTGCTGTCTGAGAGAACCATGCGGGGAGCCTTCTGACGGACCATTTGAAACTAATTTGAACGATGTAACGACATCACCTTAACATATTAGATATATATAGGGTAGACTCGGTGTCGCTGTCATTTTCCGCACGGGTAACCTGCTGTCTGAGAGAACTATGCGAGGGAGCCTTCTGACGGATATTGGCGTATTGGCATTATTTGTCTCGTTGCGGAAAACTTTGGTGGAAATCTCAATTCAAACATTATCTATATTATACACTATGTTTGCATCCCATCCTCAAAATAAAGAGCTTATCAATTCCATGTCGCAATATATATGTTCTTAACACAATTCACAATGGAGTATGCTTAGACTGAGCTTTCTGACGGACCATTTGAAACTAATTTGAACGATGTAACGACATCACCTTAACGTATTAGATATATATAGGGTAGATTCGGTGTAGCTGTCATTTTCCGAACGGGTAACCTGCTGTCTGAGAGAACCATGCGAGGGAGCCTTCTGACGGACCATTTGAAACTAATTTGAACGATGTAACGACATCACCTTAACGTATTAGATATATATAGGGTAGACTCGGTGTAGCTGTCATTTTCCGCACGGGTAACCTGCTGTCTGAGAGAACCATGCGAGGGAGCCTTCTGACGGACCATTTGAAACTAATTTGAACGATGTAACGACATCACCTTAACGTATTAAATATATATAGGGTAGACTCGGTGTCGCTGTCATTTTCCGCACGGGTAACCTGCTGTCTGAGAGAACCATGCGAGGGAGCCTTCTGACGGATATTGGCGTATTGGCAACATTTGTCTCGTTGTGGGAAACTTTGGTCGGAATCTCAATTGAAACATTAACTATATAATACACTATGTTTGCATCCCATCCTGGCCGAACATTTGAAACTCAAATGAACGATGTAATGACATCACCTTAACGTATTCGATACATATAGGGTAGACTTGGTGTTTTTTGCATATTCCTCATGTGTAATCTGCTGTTTTAGAGAACCATGCGAAGGAGCCTACAGACGAGTATTGACGAATTGTCGACATAGTGTCTCGTTGTTGCCAGAGAAAAGGAGCAAATGTTTCCCATTATTTTGTTTTTAGGCTCCAGTCTTTTCCCTCAATGCAAGGTGCTAGTTCTCGTTTCCGGTGCGGTCGCGATCATGTGCTCACCTCACTTAGATGTGCTTATTCTGGAGGAAATCGAGCCGAAAAATTTACCTTTCTCCTGAAATTGAATGTAGTACATCACACTTTTTCGTTATATGTTCTGAGCAGGGTGCTTACTGGCCGAACATTTGAAACTCAAATGAACGATTTAATGACATGACCTTAACGTAATCGATACATATAGGGTAGACTTATATAGGTGTTTTTTGCACATTCCTCATGGGTAATCTGCTGTTTTAGAGAACCATGCGAAGGAGCCTACAGACGAGTATTGACGAATTGTCGACATAGTGTCTCGTTGTTTCGAGAGAAAAGTAGCAAATGTTTCAATTTTCGTTTTTTGGCTCCAGTATTTTCCCTTAATGCAAGGTGTTTGTTCTCCGTTACGGTGCATTCGCGATCATGTGCTCATCTCACTTAGATGTGCATATTCTGGAGAAAATAGAGCCGAAAAATTTACCTTTCTGCAGAAATCGGGTGTGGTACATCAGACTTTTTCTTTATATGTTCAGAGCAGGGTGCTTATTGGGCGACCATTTGAAACTTATTTGAACGATGTAACGACATCACCTTAACGTATTAGATATATATAGGGTAGACTCGGTGTCGCTGTCATTTTCCGAACGGGTAACCTGCTGTCTGAGAGAACCATGCGGGGAGCCTTCTGACGGACCATTTGAAACTAATTTGAACGATGTAACGACATCACCTTAACATATTAGATATATATAGGGTAGACTCGGTGTCGCTGTCATTTTCCGCACGGGTAACCTGCTGTCTGAGAGAACTATGCGAGGGAGCCTTCTGACGGATATTGGCGTATTGGCATTATTTGTCTCGTTGCGGAAAACTTTGGTGGAAATCTCAATTCAAACATTATCTATATTATACACTATGTTTGCATCCCATCCTCAAAATAAAGAGCTTATCAATTCCATGTCGCAATATATATGTTCTTAACACAATTCACAATGGAGTATGCTTAGACTGAGCTTTCTGACGGACCATTTGAAACTAATTTGAACGATGTAACGACATCACCTTAACGTATTAGATATATATAGGGTAGATTCGGTGTAGCTGTCATTTTCCGAACGGGTAACCTGCTGTCTGAGAGAACCATGCGAGGGAGCCTTCTGACGGACCATTTGAAACTAATTTGAACGATGTAACGACATCACCTTAACGTATTAGATATATATAGGGTAGACTCGGTGTAGCTGTCATTTTCCGCACGGGTAACCTGCTGTCTGAGAGAACCATGCGAGGGAGCCTTCTGACGGACCATTTGAAACTAATTTGAACGATGTAACGACATCACCTTAACGTATTAAATATATATAGGGTAGACTCGGTGTCGCTGTCATTTTCCGCACGGGTAACCTGCTGTCTGAGAGAACCATGCGAGGGAGCCTTCTGACGGATATTGGCGTATTGGCAACATTTGTCTCGTTGTGGGAAACTTTGGTCGGAATCTCAATTCAAACATTAACTATATAATACACTATGTTTGCATCCCATCCTGGCCGAACATTTGAAACTCAAATGAACGATGTAATGACATCACCTTAACGTATTCGATACATATAGGGTAGACTTGGTGTTTTTTGCATATTCCTCATGTGTAATCTGCTGTTTTAGAGAACCATGCGAAGGAGCCTACAGACGAGTATTGACGAATTGTCGACATAGTGTCTCGTTGTTGCCAGAGAAAAGGAGCAAATGTTTCCCATTATTTTGTTTTTAGGCTCCAGTCTTTTCCCTCAATGCAAGGTGCTAGTTCTCGTTTCCGGTGCGGTCGCGATCATGTGCTCACCTCACTTAGATGTGCTTATTCTGGAGGAAATCGAGCCGAAAAATTTACCTTTCTCCTGAAATTGAATGTAGTACATCACACTTTTTCGTTATATGTTCTGAGCAGGGTGCTTACTGGCCGAACATTTGAAACTCAAATGAACGATTTAATGACATGACCTTAACGTAATCGATACATATAGGGTAGACTTATATAGGTGTTTTTTGCACATTCCTCATGGGTAATCTGCTGTTTTAGAGAACCATGCGAAGGAGCCTACAGACGAGTATTGACGAATTGTCGACATAGTGTCTCGTTGTTTCGAGAGAAAAGTAGCAAATGTTTCAATTTTCGTTTTTTGGCTCCAGTATTTTCCCTTAATGCAAGGTGTTTGTTCTCCGTTACGGTGCATTCGCGATCATGTGCTCATCTCACTTAGATGTGCATATTCTGGAGAAAATAGAGCCGAAAAATTTACCTTTCTGCAGAAATCGGGTGTGGTACATCAGACTTTTTCTTTATATGTTCAGAGCAGGGTGCTTATTGGGCGACCATTTGAAACTTATTTGAACGATGTAACGACATCACCTTAACGTATTAGATATATATAGGGTAGACTCGGTGTCGCTGTCATTTTCCGAACGGGTAACCTGCTGTCTGAGAGAACCATGCGGGGAGCCTTCTGACGGACCATTTGAAACTAATTTGAACGATGTAACGACATCACCTTAACATATTAGATATATATAGGGTAGACTCGGTGTCGCTGTCATTTTCCGCACGGGTAACCTGCTGTCTGAGAGAACTATGCGAGGGAGCCTTCTGACGGATATTGGCGTATTGGCATTATTTGTCTCGTTGCGGAAAACTTTGGTGGAAATCTCAATTCAAACATTATCTATATTATACACTATGTTTGCATCCCATCCTCAAAATAAAGAGCTTATCAATTCCATGTCGCAATATATATGTTCTTAACACAATTCACAATGGAGTATGCTTAGACTGAGCTTTCTGACGGACCATTTGAAACTAATTTGAACGATGTAACGACATCACCTTAACGTATTAGATATATATAGGGTAGATTCGGTGTAGCTGTCATTTTCCGAACGGGTAACCTGCTGTCTGAGAGAACCATGCGAGGGAGCCTTCTGACGGACCATTTGAAACTAATTTGAACGATGTAACGACATCACCTTAACGTATTAGATATATATAGGGTAGACTCGGTGTAGCTGTCATTTTCCGCACGGGTAACCTGCTGTCTGAGAGAACCATGCGAGGGAGCCTTCTGACGGACCATTTGAAACTAATTTGAACGATGTAACGACATCACCTTAACGTATTAAATATATATAGGGTAGACTCGGTGTCGCTGTCATTTTCCGCACGGGTAACCTGCTGTCTGAGAGAACCATGCGAGGGAGCCTTCTGACGGATATTGGCGTATTGGCAACATTTGTCTCGTTGTGGGAAACTTTGGTCGGAATCTCAATTGAAACATTAACTATATAATACACTATGTTTGCATCCCATCCTGGCCGAACATTTGAAACTCAAATGAACGATGTAATGACATCACCTTAACGTATTCGATACATATAGGGTAGACTTGGTGTTTTTTGCATATTCCTCATGTGTAATCTGCTGTTTTAGAGAACCATGCGAAGGAGCCTACAGACGAGTATTGACGAATTGTCGACATAGTGTCTCGTTGTTGCCAGAGAAAAGGAGCAAATGTTTTCCATTATTTTGTTTTTAGGCTCCAGTCTTTTCCCTCAATGCAAGGTGCTAGTTCTCGTTTCCGGTGCGGTCGCGATCATGTGCTCACCTCACTTAGATGTGCTTATTCTGGAGGAAATCGAGCCGAAAAATTTACCTTTCTCCTGAAATTGAATGTAGTACATCACACTTTTTCGTTATATGTTCTGAGCAGGGTGCTTACTGGCCGAACATTTGAAACTCAAATGAACGATTTAATGACATGACCTTAACGTAATCGATACATATAGGGTAGACTTATATAGGTGTTTTTTGCACATTCCTCATGGGTAATCTGCTGTTTTAGAGAACCATGCGAAGGAGCCTACAGACGAGTAATGACGAATTGTCGACATAGTGTCTCGTTGTTTCGAGAGAAAAATAGCAAATGTTTCAATTTTCGTTTTTTGGCTCCAGTATTTTCCCTTAATGCAAGGTGTTTGTTCTCCGTTACGGTGCATTCGCGATCATGTGCTCATCTCACTTAGATGTGCATATTCTGGAGAAAATAGAGCCGAAAAATTTACCTTTCTGCAGAAATCGGGTGTGGTACATCAGACTTTTTCTTTATATGTTCAGAGCAGGGTGCTTATTGGGCGACCATTTGAAACTTATTTGAACGATGTAACGACATCACCTTAACGTATTAGATATATATAGGGTAGACTCGGTGTCGCTGTCATTTTCCGAACGGGTAACCTGCTGTCTGAGAGAACTATGCGAGGGAGCCTTCTGACGGATATTGGCGTATTGGCATTGTTTGTCTCGTTGCGGAAAACTTTGGTGGGAATCTCAATTCAAACATTATCTATATTATACACTATGTTTGCATCCCATCCTCAAAATAAAGAGCTTATCAATTCCATGTCGCAATATATATGTTCTTAACACAATTCACAATGGAGTATGCTTAGACTGAGCTTTCTGACGGACCATTTGAAACTAATTTGAACGATGTAACGACATCACCTTAACGTATTAGATATATATAGGGTAGATTCGGTGTAGCTGTCATTTTCCGAACGGGTAACCTGCTGTCTGAGAGAACCATGCGAGGGAGCCTTCTGACGGACCATTTGAAACTAATTTGAACGATGTAACGACATCACCTTAACGTATTAGATATATATAGGGTAGACTCGGTGTCGCTGTCATTTTCCGCACGGGTAACCTGCTGTCTGAGAGAACCATGCGAGGGAGCCTTCTGACGGACCATTTGAAACTAATTTGAACGATGTAACGACATCACCTTAACGTATTAGATATATATAGGGTAGACTCGGTGTCGCTGTCATTTTCCGCTCGGGTAACCTGCTGTCTGAGAGAACCATGCGAGGGAGCCTTCTGACGGACCATTTGAAACTAATTTGAACGATGTAACGACATCACCTTAACGTATTAAATATATATAGGGTAGACTCGGTGTCGCTGTCATTTTCCGCACGGGTAATCTGCTGTCTGAGAAAATCATGCCAGGGAGCCTTCTGACGGACCATTTGAAACTAATTTGAACGATGTAACGACATCACCTTAACGTATTAGATATATATAGGGTAGACTCGGTGTAGCTGTCATTTTCCGGACGGGTAACCTGCTGTCTGAGAGAACCATGCGAGGGAGCCTTCTGACGGACCATTTGAAACTAATTTGAACGATGTAACGACATCACCTTAACGTATTAGATATATATAGGGTAGACTCGGTGTCGCTGTCATTTTCCGCACGGGTAACCTGCTGTCTGAGAGAACCATGCGAGGGAGCCTTCTGACGGATATTGGCGTATTGGCATTATTTGTCTCGTTGCGGAAAACTTTGGTGGGAATCTCAATTCAAACATTATCTATATTATACACTATGTTTGCATCCCATCCTCAAAATAAAGAGCTTATCAATTCCATGTCGCAATATATATGTTCTTAACACAATTCACAATGGAGTATGCTTAGACTGAGCTTTCTGACGGACTATTTGAAACTAATTTGAACGATGTAACGACATCACCTTAACGTATTAGATATATATAGGGTAGACTCGGTGTAGCTGTCATTTTCCGAACGGGTAACCTGCTGTCTGAGAGAACCATGCGAGGGAGCCTTCTGACGGACCATTTGAAACTAATTTGAACGATGTAACGACATCACCTTAACGTATTAGATATATAGGGTAGACTCGGTGTCGCTGTCATTTTCCGCACGGGTAATCTGCTGTTTTAGAGAACCATGCGAGGGAGCCTTCTGACGGACCATTTGAAACTAATTTGAACCATGTAACGACATCACCTTAACATATTAGATATATATAGGGTAGACTCGGTGTAGCTGTCATTTTCCGCACGGGTAACCTGCTGTCTGAGAGAACCATGCGAGGGAGCCTTCTGACGGACCATTTGAAACTAATTTGAACGATGTAACGACATCACCTTAACGTATTAAATATATATAGGGTAGACTCGGTGTCGCTGTCATTTTCCGCACGGGTAACCTGCTGTCTGAGAGAACCATGCAAGGGAGCCTGCTGACGGACCATTTGAAACTAATTTGAACGATGTAACGACATCACCTTAACGTATTAGATATATATAGGGTAGACTCGGTGTCGCTGTCATTTTCCGTACGGTAACCTGCGGTCTGAGAGAACCATGCGAGGGAGCCTTCTGACGGATATTGGCGTATTGGCAACATTTGTCTCGTTGTGGGAAACTTTGGTGGGAATCTCAATTCAAACATTAACTATATTATACACTATGTTTGCATCCCATCCTCAAAATAAAGAACTTATCAATTGCATGTGGCAATATAAATGTTCTGAACACAATTCACAATGGAGTATGCTTAGACTGAGCAAAAACTTCCCCAATGTTTAATGGAGTAAAATTTGTTGAATCATTAATGCCTCATTAAATCTTATGCAGCGCAAAGATTTAAAGACTTCAAATACAAAGTTCAAAATACACTGAATACAACACCATGAAAAGTGGATGCATTGCAATCGGTGAGGTATGCACATGTAAGCTGCAAAGCTACAGTACTGTGCTTTGTTAAAAGAATTTTTTTAGGAGGGATATTTCTTCGCGGGCCCTAAGCCTCTGGTTGGCTTACTAAGTGTTCTTTATATGTTCAGAGCAGGGTGCTTATTGGGCGACCATTTGAAACTCATTTGAACGATGTAACGACATCACCTTAACGTATTAGATATATATAGGGTAGACTCGGTGTCGCTGTCATTTTCCGCACGGGTAATCTGCTGTTTTAGAGAACCATGCGAGGGAGCCTTCTGACGGACCATTTGAAACTAATTTGAACGATGTAACGACATCACCTTAACGTATTAGATATATATTGGGTAGACTCGGTGTCGCTGTCATTTTCCGCACGGGTAACCTGCTGTCCGAGAGAACCATGCGAGGGAGCCTTCTGACGGACCATTTGAAACTAATTTGAACGATGTAACGACATCACCTTAACGTATTAGATATATATTGGGTAGACTCGGTGTCGCTGTCATTTTCCGCACGGGTAATCTGCTGTCTGAGAAAATCATGCCAGGGAGCCTTCTGACGGATATTGGCGTATTGGCAACATTTGTCTCGTTGTGGGAAACTTTGGTGGGAATCTCAATTCAAACATTAACTATATAATACACTATGTTTGCATCCCATCCTGGCCGAACATTTGAAACTCAAGTGAACGATGTAATGACATCACTTTAACGTATTCGATACATATAGGGTAGACTTGGTGATTTTTGCATATTCCTCATGTGTAATCTGCTGTTTTAAAGAACCATGCGAAGGAGCCTACAGACGAGTATTGACGAATTGTCGACATAGTGTCTCGTTGTTTCGAGAGAAAAGTAGCAAATGTTTCAATTTTCGTTTTTTGGCTCCAGTATTTTCCCTTAATGCAAGGTGTTTGTTCTCCGTTACGGTGCATTCGCGATCATGTGCTCATGTCACTTAGATGTGCATATTCTGGAGAAAATCGAGCCGAAAAATTTACCTTTCTGCAGAAATCGGGTGTGGTACATCAGACTTTTTCTTTATATGTTCAGAGCAGGGTGCTTATTGGGCGACCATTTGAAACTAATTTGAACGATGTAACGACATCACCTTAACGTATTAGATATATATAGGGTAGACTCGGTGTCGCTGTCATTTTCCGCACGGGTAACCTGCTGTCTGAGAGAACCATGCGAGGGAGCCTTCTGACGGATATTGGCGTATTGGCATTATTTGTCTCGTTGCGGAAAACTTTGGTGGGAATCTCAATTCAAACATTATCTATATTATACACTATGTTTGCATCCCATCCTCAAAATAAAGAGCTTATCAATTCCATGTCGCAATATATATGTTCTTAACACAATTCACAATGGAGTATGCTTAGACTGAGCTTTCTGACGGACTATTTGAAACTAATTTGAACGATGTAACGACATCACCTTAACGTATTAGATATATATAGGGTAGACTCGGTGTAGCTGTCATTTTCCGAACGGGTAACCTGCTGTCTGAGAGAACCATGCGAGGGAGCCTTCTGACGGACCATTTGAAACTAATTTGAACGATGTAACGACATCACCTTAACGTATTAGATATATAGGGTAGACTCGGTGTCGCTGTCATTTTCCGCACGGGTAATCTGCTGTTTTAGAGAACCATGCGAGGGAGCCTTCTGACGGACCATTTGAAACTAATTTGAACCATGTAACGACATCACCTTAACGTATTAGATATATATAGGGTAGACTCGGTGTCGCTGTCATTTTCCGCACGGGTAATCTGCTGTCTGAGAAAATCATGCCAGGGAGCCTTCTGACGGATATTGGCGTATTGGCAACATTTGTCTCGTTGTGGGAAACTTTGGTCGGAATCTCAATTCAAACATTAACTATATAATACACTATGTTTGCATCCCATCCTGGCCGAACATTTGAAACTCAAATGAACGATGTAATGACATCACCTTAACGTATTCGATACATATAGGGTAGACTTGGTGTTTTTTGCATATTCCTCATGTGTAATCTGCTGTTTTAGAGAACCATGCGAAGGAGCCTACAGACGAGTATTGACGAATTGTCGACATAGTGTCTCGTTGTTGCCAGAGAAAAGGAGCAAATGTTTCCCATTATTTTGTTTTTAGGCTCCAGTCTTTTCCCTCAATGCAAGGTGCTAGTTCTCGTTTCCGGTGCGGTCGCGATCATGTGCTCACCTCATTTAGATGTGCTTATTCTGGAGGAAATCGAGCCGAAAAATTTACCTTTCTCCTGAAATCGAATGTAGTACATCACACTTTTTCGTTATATGTTCTGAGCAGGGTGCTTACTGGCCGAACATTTGAAACTCAAATGAACGATTTAATGACATGACCTTAACGTAATCGATACATATAGGGTAGACTCATATAGGTGTTTTTTGCACATTCCTCATGGGTAATCTGCTGTTTTAGAGAACCATGCGAAGGAGCCTACAGACGAGTAATGACGAATTGTCGACATAGTGTCTCGTTGTTTCGAGAGAAAAATAGCAAATGTTTCAATTTTCGTTTTTTGGCTCCAGTATTTTCCCTTAATGCAAGGTGTTTGTTCTCCGTTACGGTGCATTCGCGATCATGTGCTCATCTCACTTAGATGTGCATATTCTGGAGAAAATAGAGCCGAAAAATTTACCTTTCTGCAGAAATCGGGTGTGGTACATCAGACTTTTTCTTTATATGTTCAGAGCAGGGTGCTTATTGGGCGACCATTTGAAACTTATTTGAACGATGTAACGACATCACCTTAACGTATTAGATATATATAGGGTAGACTCGGTGTCGCTGTCATTTTCCGAACGGGTAACCTGCTGTCTGAGAGAACCATGCGGGGAGCCTTCTGACGGACCATTTGAAACTAATTTGAACGATGTAACGACATCACCTTAACATATTAGATATATATAGGGTAGACTCGGTGTCACTGTCATTTTCCGCACGGGTAACCTGCTGTCTGAGAGAACTATGCGAGGGAGCCTTCTGACGGATATTGGCGTATTGGCATTATTTGTCTCGTTGCGGAAAACTTTGGTGGGAATCTCAATTCAAACATTATCTATATTATACACTATGTTTGCATCCCATCCTCAAAATAAAGAGCTTATCAATTCCATGTCGCAATATATATGTTCTTAACACAATTCACAATGGAGTATGCTTAGACTGAGCTTTCTGACGGACCATTTGAAACTAATTTGAACGATGTAACGACATCACCTTAACGTATTAGATATATATAGGGTAGATTCGGTGTAGCTGTCATTTTCCGAACGGGTAACCTGCTGTCTGAGAGAACCATGCGAGGGAGCCTTCTGACGGACCATTTGAAACTAATTTGAACGATGTAACGACATCACCTTAACGTATTAGATATATATAGGGTAGACTCGGTGTCGCTGTCATTTTCCGCACGGGTAACCTGCTGTCTGAGAGAACCATGCGAGGGAGCCTTCTGACGGACCATTTGAAACTAATTTGAACGATGTAACGACATCACCTTAACGTATTAGATATATATAGGGTAGACTCGGTGTCGCTGTCATTTTCCGCTCGGGTAACCTGCTGTCTGAGAGATCCATGCGAGGGAGCCTTCTGACGGACCATTTGAAACTAATTTGAACGATGTAACGACATCACCTTAACATATTAGATATATATAGGGTAGACTCGGTGTCGCTGTCATTTTCCGCACGGGTAACCTGCTGTCTGAGAGAACTATGCGAGGGAGCCTTCTGACGGAAATTGGCGTATTGGCATTATTTGTCTCGTTGCGGAAAACTTTGGTGGAAATCTCAATTCAAACATTATCTATATTATACACTATGTTTGCATCCCATCCTCAAAATAAAGAGCTTATCAATTCCATGTCGCAATATATATGTTCTTAACACAATTCACAATGGAGTATGCTTAGACTGAGCTTTCTGACGGACCATTTGAAACTAATTTGAACGATGTAACGACATCACCTTAACGTATTAGATATATATAGGGTAGATTCGGTGTAGCTGTCATTTTCCGAACGGGTAACCTGCTGTCTGAGAGAACCATGCGAGGGAGCCTTCTGACGGACCATTTGAAACTAATTTGAACGATGTAACGACATCACCTTAACGTATTAGATATATATAGGGTAGACTCGGTGTCGCTGTCATTTTCCGCACGGGTAATCTGCTGTTTTAGAGAACCATGCGAGGGAGCCTTCTGACGGACCATTTGAAACTAATTTGAACCATGTAACGACATCACCTTAACATATTAGATATATATAGGGTAGACTCGGTGTAGCTGTCATTTTCCGCACGGGTAACCTGCTGTCTGAGAGAACCATGCGAGGGAGCCTGCTGACGGACCATTTGAAACTAATTTGAACGATGTAACGACATCACCTTAACGTATTAGATATATATAGGGTAGACTCGGTGTCGCTGTCATTTTCCGCACGGGTAATCTGCTGTCTGAGAAAATCATGCCAGGGAGCCTTCTGACGGATATTGGCGTATTGGCAACATTTGTCTCGTTGTGGGAAACTTTGGTCGGAATCTCAATTCAAAAATTAACTATATAATACACAATGTTTGCATCCCATCCTGGCCGAACATTTGAAACTCAATTGAACGATGTAATGACATCACCTTAACGTATTCGATACATATAGGGTAGACTTGGTGTTTTTTGCATATTCCTCATGTGTAATCTGCTGTTTTAGAGAACCATGCGAAGGAGCCTACAGACGAGTATTGACGAATTGTCGACATAGTGTCTCGTTGTTGCCAGAGAAAAGGAGCAAATGTTTCCCATTATTTTGTTTTTAGGCTCCAGTCTTTTCCCTCAATGCAAGGTGCTAGTTCTCGTTTCCGGTGCGGTCGCGATCATGTGCTCACCTCACTTAGATGTGCTTATTCTGGAGGAAATCGAGCCGAAAAATTTACCTTTCTCCTGAAATTGAATGTAGTACATCACACTTTTTCGTTATATGTTCTGAGCAGGGTGCTTACTGGCCGAACATTTGAAACTCAAATGAACGATTTAATGACATGACCTTAACGTAATCGATACATATAGGGTAGACTTATATAGGTGTTTTTTGCACATTCCTCATGGGTAATCTGCTGTTTTAGAGAACCATGCGAAGGAGCCTACAGACGAGTATTGACGAATTGTCGACATAGTGTCTCGTTGTTTCGAGAGAAAAGTAGCAAATGTTTCAATTTTCGTTTTTTGGCTCCAGTATTTTCCCTTAATGCAAGGTGTTTGTTCTCCGTTACGGTGCATTCGCGATCATGTGCTCATCTCACTTAGATGTGCATATTCTGGAGAAAATAGAGCCGAAAAATTTACCTTTCTGCAGAAATCGGGTGTGGTACATCAGACTTTTTCTTTATATGTTCAGAGCAGGGTGCTTATTGGGCGACCATTTGAAACTTATTTGAACGATGTAACGACATCACCTTAACGTATTAGATATATATAGGGTAGACTCGGTGTCGCTGTCATTTTCCGAACGGGTAACCTGCTGTCTGAGAGAACCATGCGGGGAGCCTTCTGACGGACCATTTGAAACTAATTTGAACGATGTAACGACATCACCTTAACATATTAGATATATATAGGGTAGACTCGGTGTCGCTGTCATTTTCCGCACGGGTAACCTGCTGTCTGAGAGAACTATGCGAGGGAGCCTTCTGACGGATATTGGCGTATTGGCATTATTTGTCTCGTTGCGGAAAACTTTGGTGGAAATCTCAATTCAAACATTATCTATATTATACACTATGTTTGCATCCCATCCTCAAAATAAAGAGCTTATCAATTCCATGTCGCAATATATATGTTCTTAACACAATTCACAATGGAGTATGCTTAGACTGAGCTTTCTGACGGACCATTTGAAACTAATTTGAACGATGTAACGACATCACCTTAACGTATTAGATATATATAGGGTAGATTCGGTGTAGCTGTCATTTTCCGAACGGGTAACCTGCTGTCTGAGAGAACCATGCGAGGGAGCCTTCTGACGGACCATTTGAAACTAATTTGAACGATGTAACGACATCACCTTAACGTATTAGATATATATAGGGTAGACTCGGTGTAGCTGTCATTTTCCGCACGGGTAACCTGCTGTCTGAGAGAACCATGCGAGGGAGCCTTCTGACGGACCATTTGAAACTAATTTGAACGATGTAACGACATCACCTTAACGTATTAAATATATATAGGGTAGACTCGGTGTCGCTGTCATTTTCCGCACGGGTAACCTGCTGTCTGAGAGAACCATGCGAGGGAGCCTTCTGACGGATATTGGCGTATTGGCAACATTTGTCTCGTTGTGGGAAACTTTGGTCGGAATCTCAATTGAAACATTAACTATATAATACACTATGTTTGCATCCCATCCTGGCCGAACATTTGAAACTCAAATGAACGATGTAATGACATCACCTTAACGTATTCGATACATATAGGGTAGACTTGGTGTTTTTTGCATATTCCTCATGTGTAATCTGCTGTTTTAGAGAACCATGCGAAGGAGCCTACAGACGAGTATTGACGAATTGTCGACATAGTGTCTCGTTGTTGCCAGAGAAAAGGAGCAAATGTTTCCCATTATTTTGTTTTTAGGCTCCAGTCTTTTCCCTCAATGCAAGGTGCTAGTTCTCGTTTCCGGTGCGGTCGCGATCATGTGCTCACCTCACTTAGATGTGCTTATTCTGGAGGAAATCGAGCCGAAAAATTTACCTTTCTCCTGAAATTGAATGTAGTACATCACACTTTTTCGTTATATGTTCTGAGCAGGGTGCTTACTGGCCGAACATTTGAAACTCAAATGAACGATTTAATGACATGACCTTAACGTAATCGATACATATAGGGTAGACTTATATAGGTGTTTTTTGCACATTCCTCATGGGTAATCTGCTGTTTTAGAGAACCATGCGAAGGAGCCTACAGACGAGTATTGACGAATTGTCGACATAGTGTCTCGTTGTTTCGAGAGAAAAGTAGCAAATGTTTCAATTTTCGTTTTTTGGCTCCAGTATTTTCCCTTAATGCAAGGTGTTTGTTCTCCGTTACGGTGCATTCGCGATCATGTGCTCATCTCACTTAGATGTGCATATTCTGGAGAAAATAGAGCCGAAAAATTTACCTTTCTGCAGAAATCGGGTGTGGTACATCAGACTTTTTCTTTATATGTTCAGAGCAGGGTGCTTATTGGGCGACCATTTGAAACTTATTTGAACGATGTAACGACATCACCTTAACGTATTAGATATATATAGGGTAGACTCGGTGTCGCTGTCATTTTCCGAACGGGTAACCTGCTGTCTGAGAGAACCATGCGGGGAGCCTTCTGACGGACCATTTGAAACTAATTTGAACGATGTAACGACATCACCTTAACATATTAGATATATATAGGGTAGACTCGGTGTCGCTGTCATTTTCCGCACGGGTAACCTGCTGTCTGAGAGAACTATGCGAGGGAGCCTTCTGACGGATATTGGCGTATTGGCATTATTTGTCTCGTTGCGGAAAACTTTGGTGGAAATCTCAATTCAAACATTATCTATATTATACACTATGTTTGCATCCCATCCTCAAAATAAAGAGCTTATCAATTCCATGTCGCAATATATATGTTCTTAACACAATTCACAATGGAGTATGCTTAGACTGAGCTTTCTGACGGACCATTTGAAACTAATTTGAACGATGTAACGACATCACCTTAACGTATTAGATATATATAGGGTAGATTCGGTGTAGCTGTCATTTTCCGCACGGGTAACCTGCTGTCTGAGAGAACCATGCGAGGGAGCCTTCTGACGGACCATTTGAAACTAATTTGAACGATGTAACGACATCACCTTAACGTATTAGATATATATAGGGTAGACTCGGTGTCGCTGTCATTTTCCGCACGGGTAACCTGCTGTCTGAGAGAACCATGCGAGGGAGCCTGCTGACGGACCATTTGAAACTAATTTGAACGATGTAACGACATCACCTTAACGTATTAGATATATATAGGGTAGACTCGGTGTCGCTGTCATTTTCCGCACGGGTAATCTGCTGTCTGAGAAAATCATGCCAGGGAGCCTTCTGACGGATATTGGCGTATTGGCAACATTTGTCTCGTTGTGGGAAACTTTGGTCGGAATCTCAATTCAAACATTAACTATATAATACACTATGTTTGCATCCCATCCTGGCCGAACATTTGAAACTCAAATGAACGATGTAATGACATCACCTTAACGTATTCGATATATATAGGGTAGACTCGGTGTCGCTGTCATTTTCCGTACGGTAACCTGCGGTCTGAGAGAACCATGCGAGGGAGCCTTCTGACGGATATTGGCGTATTGGCAACATTTGTCTCGTTGTGGGAAACTTTGGTGGGAATCTCAATTCAAACATTAACTATATTATACACTATGTTTGCATCCCATCCTCAAAATAAAGAACTTATCAATTCCATGTGGCAATATAAATGTTCTGAACACAATTCACAATGGAGTATGCTTAGACTGAGCAAAAACTTCCCCAATGTTTAATGGAGTAAAATTTGTTGAATCATTAATGCCTCATTAAATCTTATGCAGCGCAAAGATTTAAAGACTTCAAATACAAAGTTCAAAATACACTGAATACAACACCATGAAAAGTGGATGCATTGCAATCGGTGAGGTATGCACATGTAAGCTGCAAAGCTACAGTACTGTGCTTTGTTAAAAGAATTTTTTTAGGAGGGATATTTCTTCGCGGGCCCTAAGCCTCTGGTTGGCTTACTAAGTGTTCTTTATATGTTCAGAGCAGGGTGCTTATTGGGCGACCATTTGAAACTCATTTGAACGATGTAACGACATCACCTTAACGTATTAGATATATATAGGGTAGACTCGGTGTCGCTGTCATTTTCCGCACGGGTAATCTGCTGTTTTAGAGAACCATGCGAGGGAGCCTTCTGACGGACCATTTGAAACTAATTTGAACGATGTAACGACATCACCTTAACGTATTAGATATATATTGGGTAGACTCGGTGTCGCTGTCATTTTCCGCACGGGTAACCTGCTGTCCGAGAGAACCATGCGAGGGAGCCTTCTGACGGACCATTTGAAACTAATTTGAACGATGTAACGACATCACCTTAACGTATTAGATATATATTGGGTAGACTCGGTGTCGCTGTCATTTTCCGCACGGGTAATCTGCTGTCTGAGAAAATCATGCCAGGGAGCCTTCTGACGGATATTGGCGTATTGGCAACATTTGTCTCGTTGTGGGAAACTTTGGTGGGAATCTCAATTCAAACATTAACTATATAATACACTATGTTTGCATCCCATCCTGGCCGAACATTTGAAACTCAAGTGAACGATGTAATGACATCACTTTAACGTATTCGATACATATAGGGTAGACTTGGTGATTTTTGCATATTCCTCATGTGTAATCTGCTGTTTTAAAGAACCATGCGAAGGAGCCTACAGACGAGTATTGACGAATTGTCGACATAGTGTCTCGTTGTTTCGAGAGAAAAGTAGCAAATGTTTCAATTTTCGTTTTTTGGCTCCAGTATTTTCCCTTAATGCAAGGTGTTTGTTCTCCGTTACGGTGCATTCGCGATCATGTGCTCATGTCACTTAGATGTGCATATTCTGGAGAAAATCGAGCCGAAAAATTTACCTTTCTGCAGAAATCGGGTGTGGTACATCAGACTTTTTCTTTATATGTTCAGAGCAGGGTGCTTATTGGGCGACCATTTGAAACTAATTTGAACGATGTAACGACATCACCTTAACATATTAGATATATATAGGGTAGACTCGGTGTCACTGTCATTTTCCGCACGGGTAACCTGCTGTCTGAGAGAACTATGCGAGGGAGCCTTCTGACGGATATTGGCGTATTGGCATTATTTGTCTCGTTGCGGAAAACTTTGGTGGGAATCTCAATTCAAACATTATCTATATTATACACTATGTTTGCATCCCATCCTCAAAATAAAGAGCTTATCAATTCCATGTCGCAATATATATGTTCTTAACACAATTCACAATGGAGTATGCTTAGACTGAGCTTTCTGACGGACCATTTGAAACTAATTTGAACGATGTAACGACATCACCTTAACGTATTAGATATATATAGGGTAGATTCGGTGTAGCTGTCATTTTCCGAACGGGTAACCTGCTGTCTGAGAGAACCATGCGAGGGAGCCTTCTGACGGACCATTTGAAACTAATTTGAACGATGTAACGACATCACCTTAACGTATTAGATATATATAGGGTAGACTCGGTGTCGCTGTCATTTTCCGCACGGGTAACCTGCTGTCTGAGAGAACCATGCGAGGGAGCCTTCTGACGGACCATTTGAAACTAATTTGAACGATGTAACGACATCACCTTAACGTATTAGATATATATAGGGTAGACTCGGTGTCGCTGTCATTTTCCGCTCGGGTAACCTGCTGTCTGAGAGATCCATGCGAGGGAGCCTTCTGACGGACCATTTGAAACTAATTTGAACGATGTAACGACATCACCTTAACGTATTAAATATATATAGGGTAGACTCGGTGTCGCTGTCATTTTCCGCACGGGTAACCTGCTGTATGAGAGAACCATGCGAGGGAGCCTTCTGACGGACCATTTGAAACTAATTTGAACGATGTAACGACATCACCTTAACGTATTAGATATATATAGGGTAGACTCGGTGTCGCTGTCATTTTCCGCACGGGTAATCTGCTGTCTGAGAAAATCATGCGAGGGAGCCTTCTGACGGATATTGGCGTATTGGCAACATTTGTCTCGTTGTGGGAAACTTTGGTCGGAATCTCAATTCAAACATTAACTATATAATACACTATGTTTGCATCCCATCCTGGCCGAACATTTGAAACTCAAATGAACGATGTAATGACATCACCTTAACGTATTCGATACATATAGGGTAGACTTGGTGTTTTTTGCATATTCCTCATGTGTAATCTGCTGTTTTAGAGAACCATGCGAAGGAGCCTACAGACGAGTATTGACGAATTGTCGACATAGTGTCTCGTTGTTGCCAGAGAAAAGGAGCAAATGTTTCCCATTATTTTGTTTTTAGGCTCCAGTCTTTTCCCTCAATGCAAGGTGCTAGTTCTCGTTTCCGGTGCGGTCGCGATCATGTGCTCACCTCACTTAGATGTGCTTATTCTGGAGGAAATCGAGCCGAAAAATTTACCTTTCTCCTGAAATCGAATGTAGTACATAACACTTTTTCGTTATATGTTCTGAGCAGGGTGCTTACTGGCCGAACATTTGAAACTCAAATGAACGATTTAATGACATGACCTTAACGTAATCGATACATATAGGGTAGACTCATATAGGTGTTTTTTGCACATTCCTCATGGGTAATCTGCTGTTTTAGAGAACCATGCGAAGGAGCCTACAGACGAGTAATGACGAATTGTCGACATAGTGTCTCGTTGTTTCGAGAGAAAAATAGCAAATGTTTCAATTTTCGTTTTTTGGCTCCAGTATTTTCCCTTAATGCAAGGTGTTTGTTCTCCGTTACGGTGCATTCGCGATCATGTGCTCATCTCACTTAGATGTGCATATTCTGGAGAAAATAGAGCCGAAAAATTTACCTTTCTGCAGAAATCGGGTGTGGTACATCAGACTTTTTCTTTATATGTTCAGAGCAGGGTGCTTATTGGGCGACCATTTGAAACTTATTTGAACGATGTAACGACATCACCTTAACGTATTAGATATATATAGGGTAGACTCGGTGTCGCTGTCATTTTCCGAACGGGTAACCTGCTGTCTGAGAGAACCATGCGGGGAGCCTTCTGACGGACCATTTGAAACTAATTTGAACGATGTAACGACATCACCTTAACATATTAGATATATATAGGGTAGACTCGGTGTCACTGTCATTTTCCGCACGGGTAACCTGCTGTCTGAGAGAACTATGCGAGGGAGCCTTCTGACGGATATTGGCGTATTGGCATTATTTGTCTCGTTGCGGAAAACTTTGGTGGGAATCTCAATTCAAACATTATCTATATTATACACTATGTTTGCATCCCATCCTCAAAATAAAGAGCTTATCAATTCCATGTCGCAATATATATGTTCTTAACACAATTCACAATGGAGTATGCTTAGACTGAGCTTTCTGACGGACCATTTGAAACTAATTTGAACGATGTAACGACATCACCTTAACGTGTATTAGATATATATAGGGTAGATTCGGTGTAGCTGTCATTTTCCGAACGGGTAACCTGCTGTCTGAGAGAACCATGCGAGGGAGCCTTCTGACGGACCATTTGAAACTAATTTGAACGATGTAACGACATCACCTTAACGTATTAGATATATATAGGGTAGACTCGGTGTCGCTGTCATTTTCCGCACGGGTAATCTGCTGTTTTAGAGAACCATGCGAGGGAGCCTTCTGACGGACCATTTGAAACTAATTTGAACCATGTAACGACATCACCTTAACGTATTAAATATATATAGGGTAGACTCGGTGTCGCTGTCATTTTCCGCACGGGTAACCTGCTGTCTGAGAGAACCATGCGAGGGAGCCTGCTGACGGACCATTTGAAACTAATTTGAACGATGTAACGACATCACCTTAACGTATTAGATATATATAGGGTAGACTCGGTGTCGCTGTCATTTTCCGCACGGGTAATCTGCTGTCTGAGAAAATCATGCCAGGGAGCCTTCTGACGGACCATTTGAAACTAATTTGAACGATGTAACGACATCACCTTAACGTATTAGATATATATAGGGTAGACTCGGTGTCGCTGTCATTTTCCGCACGGGTAATCTGCTGTCTGAGAAAATCATGCCAGGGAGCCTTCTGACGGATATTGGCGTATTGGCAACATTTGTCTCGTTGTGGGAAACTTTGGTCGGAATCTCAATTCAAACATTAACTATATAATACACTATGTTTGCATCCCATCCTGGCCGAACATTTGAAACTCAAATGAACGATGTAATGACATCACCTTAACGTATTCGATACATATAGGGTAGACTTGGTGTTTTTTGCATATTCCTCATGTGTAATCTGCTGTTTTAGAGAACCATGCGAAGGAGCCTACAGACGAGTATTGACGAATTGTCGACATAGTGTCTCGTTGTTGCCAGAGAAAAGGAGCAAATGTTTCCCATTATTTTGTTTTTAGGCTCCAGTCTTTTCCCTCAATGCAAGGTGCTAGTTCTCGTTTCCGGTGCGGTCGCGATCATGTGCTCACCTCACTTAGATGTGCTTATTCTGGAGGAAATCGAGCCGAAAAATTTACCTTTCTCCTGAAATTGAATGTAGTACATCACACTTTTTCGTTATATGTTCTGAGCAGGGTGCTTACTGGCCGAACATTTGAAACTCAAATGAACGATTTAATGACATGACCTTAACGTAATCGATACATATAGGGTAGACTTATATAGGTGTTTTTTGCACATTCCTCATGGGTAATCTGCTGTTTTAGAGAACCATGCGAAGGAGCCTACAGACGAGTATTGACGAATTGTCGACATAGTGTCTCGTTGTTTCGAGAGAAAAGTAGCAAATGTTTCAATTTTCGTTTTTTGGCTCCAGTATTTTCCCTTAATGCAAGGTGTTTGTTCTCCGTTACGGTGCATTCGCGATCATGTGCTCATCTCACTTAGATGTGCATATTCTGGAGAAAATAGAGCCGAAAAATTTACCTTTCTGCAGAAATCGGGTGTGGTACATCAGACTTTTTCTTTATATGTTCAGAGCAGGGTGCTTATTGGGCGACCATTTGAAACTTATTTGAACGATGTAACGACATCACCTTAACGTATTAGATATATATAGGGTAGACTCGGTGTCGCTGTCATTTTCCGAACGGGTAACCTGCTGTCTGAGAGAACCATGCGGGGAGCCTTCTGACGGACCATTTGAAACTAATTTGAACGATGTAACGACATCACCTTAACATATTAGATATATATAGGGTAGACTCGGTGTCGCTGTCATTTTCCGCACGGGTAACCTGCTGTCTGAGAGAACTATGCGAGGGAGCCTTCTGACGGATATTGGCGTATTGGCATTATTTGTCTCGTTGCGGAAAACTTTGGTGGAAATCTCAATTCAAACATTATCTATATTATACACTATGTTTGCATCCCATCCTCAAAATAAAGAGCTTATCAATTCCATGTCGCAATATATATGTTCTTAACACAATTCACAATGGAGTATGCTTAGACTGAGCTTTCTGACGGACCATTTGAAACTAATTTGAACGTTGTAACGACATCACCTTAACGTATTAGATATATATAGGGTAGATTCGGTGTAGCTGTCATTTTCCGAACGGGTAACCTGCTGTCTGAGAGAACCATGCGAGGGAGCCTTCTGACGGACCATTTGAAACTAATTTGAACGATGTAACGACATCACCTTAACGTATTAGATATATATAGGGTAGACTCGGTGTAGCTGTCATTTTCCGCACGGGTAACCTGCTGTCTGAGAGAACCATGCGAGGGAGCCTTCTGACGGACCATTTGAAACTAATTTGAACGATGTAACGACATCACCTTAACGTATTAAATATATATAGGGTAGACTCGGTGTCGCTGTCATTTTCCGCACGGGTAACCTGCTGTCTGAGAGAACCATGCGAGGGAGCCTTCTGACGGATATTGGCGTATTGGCAACATTTGTCTCGTTGTGGGAAACTTTGGTCGGAATCTCAATTGAAACATTAACTATATAATACACTATGTTTGCATCCCATCCTGGCCGAACATTTGAAACTCAAATGAACGATGTAATGACATCACCTTAACGTATTCGATACATATAGGGTAGACTTGGTGTTTTTTGCATATTCCTCATGTGTAATCTGCTGTTTTAGAGAACCATGCGAAGGAGCCTACAGACGAGTATTGACGAATTGTCGACATAGTGTCTCGTTGTTGCCAGAGAAAAGGAGCAAATGTTTCCCATTATTTTGTTTTTAGGCTCCAGTCTTTTCCCTCAATGCAAGGTGCTAGTTCTCGTTTCCGGTGCGGTCGCGATCATGTGCTCACCTCACTTAGATGTGCTTATTCTGGAGGAAATCGAGCCGAAAAATTTACCTTTCTCCTGAAATTGAATGTAGTACATCACACTTTTTCGTTATATGTTCTGAGCAGGGTGCTTACTGGCCGAACATTTGAAACTCAAATGAACGATTTAATGACATGACCTTAACGTAATCGATACATATAGGGTAGACTTATATAGGTGTTTTTTGCACATTCCTCATGGGTAATCTGCTGTTTTAGAGAACCAAGCGAAGGAGCCTACAGACGAGTAATGACGAATTGTCGACATAGTGTCTCGTTGTTTCGAGAGAAAAATAGCAAATGTTTCAATTTTCGTTTTTTGGCTCCAGTATTTTCCCTTAATGCAAGGTGTTTGTTCTCCGTTACGGTGCATTCGCGATCATGTGCTCATCTCACTTAGATGTGCATATTCTGGAGAAAATAGAGCCGAAAAATTTACCTTTCTGCAGAAATCTGGTGTGGTACATCAGACTTTTTCTTTATATGTTCAGAGCAGGGTGCTTATTGGGCGACCATTTGAAACTTATTTGAACGATGTAACGACATCACCTTAACGTATTAGATATATATAGGGTAGACTCGGTGTCGCTGTCATTTTCCGAACGGGTAACCTGCTGTCTGAGAGAACCATGCGGGGAGCCTTCTGACGGACCATTTGAAACTAATTTGAACGATGTAACGACATCACCTTAACATATTAGATATATATAGGGTAGACTCGGTGTCGCTGTCATTTTCCGCACGGGTAACCTGCTGTCTGAGAGAACTATGCGAGGGAGCCTTCTGACGGATATTGGCGTATTGGCATTATTTGTCTCGTTGCGGAAAACTTTGGTGGAAATCTCAATTCAAACATTATCTATATTATACACTATGTTTGCATCCCATCCTCAAAATAAAGAGCTTATCAATTCCATGTCGCAATATATATGTTCTTAACACAATTCACAATGGAGTATGCTTAGACTGAGCTTTCTGACGGACCATTTGAAACTAATTTGAACGATGTAACGACATCACCTTAACGTATTAGATATATATAGGGTAGATTCGGTGTAGCTGTCATTTTCCGAACGGGTAACCTGCTGTCTGAGAGAACCATGCGAGGGAGCCTTCTGACGGACCATTTGAAACTAATTTGAACGATGTAACGACATCACCTTAACGTATTAGATATATATAGGGTAGACTCGGTGTCGCTGTCATTTTCCGCACGGGTAATCTGCTGTTTTAGAGAACCATGCGAGGGAGCCTTCTGACGGACCATTTGAAACTAATTTGAACCATGTAACGACATCACCTTAACATATTAGATATATATAGGGTAGACTCGGTGTAGCTGTCATTTTCCGCACGGGTAACCTGCTGTCTGAGAGAACCATGCGAGGGAGCCTGCTGACGGACCATTTGAAACTAATTTGAACGATGTAACGACATCACCTTAACGTATTAGATATATATAGGGTAGACTCGGTGTCGCTGTCATTTTCCGCACGGGTAATCTGCTGTCTGAGAAAATCATGCCAGGGAGCCTTCTGACGGATATTGGCGTATTGGCAACATTTGTCTCGTTGTGGGAAACTTTGGTCGGAATCTCAATTCAAACATTAACTATATAATACACTATGTTTGCATCCCATCCTGGCCGAACATTTGAAACTCAAATGAACGATGTAATGACATCACCTTAACGTATTCGATACATATAGGGTAGACTTGGTGTTTTTTGCATATTCCTCATGTGTAATCTGCTGTTTTAGAGAACCATGCGAAGGAGCCTACAGACGAGTATTGACGAATTGTCGACATAGTGTCTCGTTGTTGCCAGAGAAAAGGAGCAAATGTTTCCCATTATTTTGTTTTTAGGCTCCAGTCTTTTCCCTCAATGCAAGGTGCTAGTTCTCGTTTCCGGTGCGGTCGCGATCATGTGCTCACCTCACTTAGATGTGCTTATTCTGGAGGAAATCGAGCCGAAAAATTTACCTTTCTCCTGAAATTGAATGTAGTACATCACACTTTTTCGTTATATGTTCTGAGCAGGGTGCTTACTGGCCGAACATTTGAAACTCAAATGAACGATTTAATGACATGACCTTAACGTAATCGATACATATAGGGTAGACTTATATAGGTGTTTTTTGCACATTCCTCATGGGTAATCTGCTGTTTTAGAGAACCATGCGAAGGAGCCTACAGACGAGTATTGACGAATTGTCGACATAGTGTCTCGTTGTTTCGAGAGAAAAGTAGCAAATGTTTCAATTTTCGTTTTTTGGCTCCAGTATTTTCCCTTAATGCAAGGTGTTTGTTCTCCGTTACGGTGCATTCGCGATCATGTGCTCATCTCACTTAGATGTGCATATTCTGGAGAAAATAGAGCCGAAAAATTTACCTTTCTGCAGAAATCGGGTGTGGTACATCAGACTTTTTCTTTATATGTTCAGAGCAGGGTGCTTATTGGGCGACCATTTGAAACTTATTTGAACGATGTAACGACATCACCTTAACGTATTAGATATATATAGGGTAGACTCGGTGTCGCTGTCATTTTCCGAACGGGTAACCTGCTGTCTGAGAGAACCATGCGGGGAGCCTTCTGACGGACCATTTGAAACTAATTTGAACGATGTAACGACATCACCTTAACATATTAGATATATATAGGGTAGACTCGGTGTCGCTGTCATTTTCCGCACGGGTAACCTGCTGTCTGAGAGAACTATGCGAGGGAGCCTTCTGACGGATATTGGCGTATTGGCATTATTTGTCTCGTTGCGGAAAACTTTGGTGGAAATCTCAATTCAAACATTATCTATATTATACACTATGTTTGCATCCCATCCTCAAAATAAAGAGCTTATCAATTCCATGTCGCAATATATATGTTCTTAACACAATTCACAATGGAGTATGCTTAGACTGAGCTTTCTGACGGACCATTTGAAACTAATTTGAACGATGTAACGACATCACCTTAACGTATTAGATATATATAGAGTAGATTCGGTGTAGCTGTCATTTTCCGAACGGGTAACCTGCTGTCTGAGAGAACCATGCGAGGGAGCCTTCTGACGGACCATTTGAAACTAATTTGAACGATGTAACGACATCACCTTAACGTATTAGATATATATAGGGTAGACTCGGTGTCGCTGTCATTTTCCGCACGGGTAATCTGCTGTTTTAGAGAACCATGCGAGGGAGCCTTCTGACGGACCATTTGAAACTAATTTGAACCATGTAACGACATCACCTTAACATATTAGATATATATAGGGTAGACTCGGTGTAGCTGTCATTTTCCGCACGGGTAACCTGCTGTCTGAGAGAACCATGCGAGGGAGCCTTCTGACGGACCATTTGAAACTAATTTGAACGATGTAACGACATCACCTTAACGTATTAAATATATATAGGGTAGACTCGGTGTCGCTGTCATTTTCCGCACGGGTAACCTGCTGTCTGAGAGAACCATGCGAGGGAGCCTTCTGACGGACCATTTGAAACTAATTTGAACGATGTAACGACATCACCTTAACGTATTAGATATATATAGGGTAGACTCGGTGTCGCTGTCATTTTCCGCACGGGTAATCTGCTGTCTGAGAAAATCATGCCAGGGAGCCTTCTGACGGATATTGGCGTATTGGCAACATTTGTCTCGTTGTGGGAAACTTTGGTCGGAATCTCAATTCAAACATTAACTATATAATACACTATGTTTGCATCCCATCCTGGCCGAACATTTGAAACTCAAATGAACGATGTAATGACATCACCTTAACGTATTCGATACATATAGGGTAGACTTGGTGTTTTTTGCATATTCCTCATGTGTAATCTGCTGTTTTAGAGAACCATGCGAAGGAGCCTACAGACGAGTATTGACGAATTGTCGACATAGTGTCTCGTTGTTGCCAGAGAAAAGGAGCAAATGTTTCCCATTATTTTGTTTTTAGGCTCCAGTCTTTTCCCTCAATGCAAGGTGCTAGTTCTCGTTTCCGGTGCGGTCGCGATCATGTGCTCACCTCACTTAGATGTGCTTATTCTGGAGGAAATCGAGCCGAAAAATTTACCTTTCTCCTGAAATTGAATGTAGTACATCACACTTTTTCGTTATATGTTCTGAGCAGGGTGCTTACTGGCCGAACATTTGAAACTCAAATGAACGATTTAATGACATGACCTTAACGTAATCGATACATATAGGGTAGACTTATATAGGTGTTTTTTGCACATTCCTCATGGGTAATCTGCTGTTTTAGAGAACCATGCGAAGGAGCCTACAGACGAGTATTGACGAATTGTCGACATAGTGTCTCGTTGTTTCGAGAGAAAAGTAGCAAATGTTTCAATTTTCGTTTTTTGGCTCCAGTATTTTCCCTTAATGCAAGGTGTTTGTTCTCCGTTACGGTGCATTCGCGATCATGTGCTCATCTCACTTAGATGTGCATATTCTGGAGAAAATAGAGCCGAAAAATTTACCTTTCTGCAGAAATCGGGTGTGGTACATCAGACTATTTCTTTATATGTTCAGAGCAGGGTGCTTATTGGGCGACCATTTGAAACTTATTTGAACGATGTAACGACATCACCTTAACGTATTAGATATATATAGGGTAGACTCGGTGTCGCTGTCATTTTCCGAACGGGTAACCTGCTGTCTGAGAGAACCATGCGGGGAGCCTTCTGACGGACCATTTGAAACTAATTTGAACGATGTAACGACATCACCTTAACATATTAGATATATATAGGGTAGACTCGGTGTCGCTGTCATTTTCCGCACGGGTAACCTGCTGTCTGAGAGAACTATGCGAGGGAGCCTTCTGACGGATATTGGCGTATTGGCATTATTTGTCTCGTTGCGGAAAACTTTGGTGGAAATCTCAATTCAAACATTATCTATATTATACACTATGTTTGCATCCCATCCTCAAAATAAAGAGCTTATCAATTCCATGTCGCAATATATATGTTCTTAACACAATTCACAATGGAGTATGCTTAGACTGAGCTTTCTGACGGACCATTTGAAACTAATTTGAACGATGTAACGACATCACCTTAACGTATTAGATATATATAGGGTAGATTCGGTGTAGCTGTCATTTTCCGAACGGGTAACCTGCTGTCTGAGAGAACCATGCGAGGGAGCCTTCTGACGGACCATTTGAAACTAATTTGAACCATGTAACGACATCACCTTAACATATTAGATATATATAGGGTAGACTCGGTGTAGCTGTCATTTTCCGCACGGGTAACCTGCTGTCTGAGAGAACCATGCGAGGGAGCCTTCTGACGGACCATTTGAAACTAATTTGAACGATGTAACGACATCACCTTAACGTATTAAATATATATAGGGTAGACTCGGTGTCGCTGTCATTTTCCGCACGGGTAATCTGCTGTTTTGGAGAACCATGCGAGGGAGCCTTCTGACGGACCATTTGAAACTAATTTGAACCATGTAACGACATCACCTTAACGTATTAAATATATATAGGGTAGACTCGGTGTAGCTGTCATTTTCCGCACGGGTAACCTGCTGTCTGAGAGAACCATGCGAGGGAGCCTGCTGACGGACCATTTGAAACTAATTTGAACGATGTAACGACATCACCTTAACGTATTAGATATATATAGGGTAGACTCGGTGTCGCTGTCATTTTCCGCACGGGTAATCTGCTGTCTGAGAAAATCATGCCAGGGAGCCTTCTGACGGATATTGGCGTATTGGCAACATTTGTCTCGTTGTGGGAAACTTTGGTCGGAATCTCAATTCAAACATTAACTATATAATACACTATGTTTGCATCCCATCCTGGCCGAACATTTGAAACTGAAATGAACGATGTAATGACATCACCTTAACGTATTCGATACATATAGGGTAGACTTGGTGTTTTTTGCATATTCCTCATGTGTAATCTGCTGTTTTAGAGAACCATGCGAAGGAGCCTACAGACGAGTATTGACGAATTGTCGACATAGTGTCTCGTTGTTGCCAGAGAAAAGGAGCAAATGTTTCCCATTATTTTGTTTTTAGGCTCCAGTCTTTTCCCTCAATGCAAGGTGCTAGTTCTCGTTTCCGGTGCGGTCGCGATCATGTGCTCACCTCACTTAGATGTGCTTATTCTGGAGGAAATCGAGCCGAAAAATTTACCTTTCTCCTGAAATTGAATGTAGTACATCACACTTTTTCGTTATATGTTCTGAGCAGGGTGCTTACTGGCCGAACATTTGAAACTCAAATGAACGATTTAATGACATGACCTTAACGTAATCGATACATATAGGGTAGACTTATATAGGTGTTTTTTGCACATTCCTCATGGGTAATCTGCTGTTTTAGAGAACCATGCGAAGGAGCCTACAGACGAGTATTGACGAATTGTCGACATAGTGTCTCGTTGTTTCGAGAGAAAAGTAGCAAATGTTTCAATTTTCGTTTTTTGGCTCCAGTATTTTCCCTTAATGCAAGGTGTTTGTTCTCCGTTACGGTGCATTCGCGATCATGTGCTCATCTCACTTAGATGTGCATATTCTGGAGAAAATAGAGCCGAAAAATTTACCTTTCTGCAGAAATCGGGTGTGGTACATCAGACTTTTTCTTTATATGTTCAGAGCAGGGTGCTTATTGGGCGACCATTTGAAACTTATTTGAACGATGTAACGACATCACCTTAACGTATTAGATATATATAGGGTAGACTCGGTGTCGCTGTCATTTTCCGAACGGGTAACCTGCTGTCTGAGAGAACCATGCGGGGAGCCTTCTGACGGACCATTTGAAACTAATTTGAACGATGTAACGACATCACCTTAACATATTAGATATATATAGGGTAGACTCGGTGTCGCTGTCATTTTCCGCACGGGTAACCTGCTGTCTGAGAGAACTATGCGAGGGAGCCTTCTGACGGATATTGGCGTATTGGCATTATTTGTCTCGTTGCGGAAAACTTTGGTGGAAATCTCAATTCAAACATTATCTATATTATACACTATGTTTGCATCCCATCCTCAAAATAAAGAGCTTATCAATTCCATGTCGCAATATATATGTTCTTAACACAATTCACAATGGAGTATGCTTAGACTGAGCTTTCTGACGGACCATTTGAAACTAATTTGAACGATGTAACGACATCACCTTAACGTATTAGATATATATAGGGTAGATTCGGTGTAGCTGTCATTTTCCGAACGGGTAACCTGCTGTCTGAGAGAACCATGCGAGGGAGCCTTCTGACGGACCATTTGAAACTAATTTGAACGATGTAACGACATCACCTTAACGTATTAGATATATATAGGGTAGACTCGGTGTCGCTGTCATTTTCCGCACGGGTAATCTGCTGTTTTAGAGAACCATGCGAGGGAGCCTTCTGACGGACCATTTGAAACTAATTTGAACCATGTAACGACATCACCTTAACGTATTAAATATATATAGGGTAGACTCGGTGTCGCTGTCATTTTCCGCACGGGTAACCTGCTGTCTGAGAGAACCATGCGAGGGAGCCTGCTGACGGACCATTTGAAACTAATTTGAACGATGTAACGACATCACCTTAACGTATTAGATATATATAGGGTAGACTCGGTGTCGCTGTCATTTTCCGCACGGGTAATCTGCTGTCTGAGAAAATCATGCCAGGGAGCCTTCTGACGGATATTGGCGTATTGGCAACATTTGTCTCGTTGTGGGAAACTTTGGTCGGAATCTCAATTCAAACATTAACTATATAATACACTATGTTTGCATCCCATCCTGGCCGAACATTTGAAACTCAAATGAACGATGTAATGACATCACCTTAACGTATTCGATACATATAGGGTAGACTTGGTGTTTTTTGCATATTCCTCATGTGTAATCTGCTGTTTTAGAGAACCATGCGAAGGAGCCTACAGACGAGTATTGACGAATTGTCGACATAGTGTCTCGTTGTTGCCAGAGAAAAGGAGCAAATGTTTCCCATTATTTTGTTTTTAGGCTCCAGTCTTTTCCCTCAATGCAAGGTGCTAATTCTCGTTTCCGGTGCGGTCGCGATCATGTGCTCACCTCACTTAGATGTGCTTATTCTGGAGGAAATCGAGCCGAAAAATTTACCTTTCTCCTGAAATTGAATGTAGTACATCACACTTTTTCGTTATATGTTCTGAGCAGGGTGCTTACTGGCCGAACATTTGAAACTCAAATGAACGATTTAATGACATGACCTTAACGTAATCGATACATATAGGGTAGACTTATATAGGTGTTTTTTGCACATTCCTCATGGGTAATCTGCTGTTTTAGAGAACCATGCGAAGGAGCCTACAGACGAGTATTGACGAATTGTCGACATAGTGTCTCGTTGTTTCGAGAGAAAAGTAGCAAATGTTTCAATTTTCGTTTTTTGGCTCCAGTATTTTCCCTTAATGCAAGGTGTTTGTTCTCCGTTACGGTGCATTCGCGATCATGTGCTCATCTCACTTAGATGTGCATATTCTGGAGAAAATAGAGCCGAAAAATTTACCTTTCTGCAGAAATCGGGTGTGGTACATCAGACTTTTTCTTTATATGTTCAGAGCAGGGTGCTTATTGGGCGACCATTTGAAACTTATTTGAACGATGTAACGACATCACCTTAACGTATTAGATATATATAGGGTAGACTCGGTGTCGCTGTCATTTTCCGAACGGGTAACCTGCTGTCTGAGAGAACCATGCGGGGAGCCTTCTGACGGACCATTTGAAACTAATTTGAACGATGTAACGACATCACCTTAACATATTAGATATATATAGGGTAGACTCGGTGTCGCTGTCATTTTCCGCACGGGTAACCTGCTGTCTGAGAGAACTATGCGAGGGAGCCTTCTGACGGATATTGGCGTATTGGCATTATTTGTCTCGTTGCGGAAAACTTTGGTGGAAATCTCAATTCAAACATTATCTATATTATACACTATGTTTGCATCCCATCCTCAAAATAAAGAGCTTATCAATTCCATGTCGCAATATATATGTTCTTAACACAATTCACAATGGAGTATGCTTAGACTGAGCTTTCTGACGGACCATTTGAAACTAATTTGAACGATGTAACGACATCACCTTAACGTATTAGATATATATAGGGTAGATTCGGTGTAGCTGTCATTTTCCGAACGGGTAACCTGCTGTCTGAGAGAACCATGCGAGGGAGCCTTCTGACGGACCATTTGAAACTAATTTGAACGATGTAACGACATCACCTTAACGTATTAGATATATATAGGGTAGACTCGGTGTCGCTGTCATTTTCCGCACGGGTAATCTGCTGTTTTAGAGAACCATGCGAGGGAGCCTTCTGACGGACCATTTGAAACTAATTTGAACCATGTAACGACATCACCTTAACATATTAGATATATATAGGGTAGACTCGGTGTAGCTGTCATTTTCCGCACGGGTAACCTGCTGTCTGAGAGAACCATGCGAGGGAGCCTTCTGACGGACCATTTGAAACTAATTTGAACGATGTAACGACATCACCTTAACGTATTAAATATATATAGGGTAGACTCGGTGTCGCTGTCATTTTCCGCACGGGTAACCTGCTGTCTGAGAGAACCATGCGAGGGAGCCTGCTGACGGACCATTTGAAACTAATTTGAACGATGTAACGACATCACCTTAACGTATTAGATATATATAGGGTAGACTCGGTGTCGCTGTCATTTTCCGCACGGGTAATCTGCTGTCTGAGAAAATCATGCCAGGGAGCCTTCTGACGGATATTGGCGTATTGGCAACATTTGTCTCGTTGTGGGAAACTTTGGTCGGAATCTCAATTCAAACATTAACTATATAATACACTATGTTTGCATCCCATCCTGGCCGAACATTTGAAACTCAAATGAACGATGTAATGACATCACCTTAACGTATTCGATACATATAGGGTAGACTTGGTGTTTTTTGCATATTCCTCATGTGTAATCTGCTGTTTTAGAGAACCATGCGAAGGAGCCTACAGACGAGTATTGACGAATTGTCGACATAGTGTCTCGTTGTTGCCAGAGAAAAGGAGCAAATGTTTCCCATTATTTTGTTTTTAGGCTCCAGTCTTTTCCCTCAATGCAAGGTGCTAGTTCTCGTTTCCGGTGCGGTCGCGATCATGTGCTCACCTCACTTAGATGTGCTTATTCTGGAGGAAATCGAGCCGAAAAATTTACCTTTCTCCTGAAATTGAATGTAGTACATCACACTTTTTCGTTATATGTTCTGAGCAGGGTGCTTACTGGCCGAACATTTGAAACTCAAATGAACGATTTAATGACATGACCTTAACGTAATCGATACATATAGGGTAGACTTATATAGGTGTTTTTTGCACATTCCTCATGGGTAATCTGCTGTTTTAGAGAACCATGCGAAGGAGCCTACAGACGAGTATTGACGAATTGTCGACATAGTGTCTCGTTGTTTCGAGAGAAAAGTAGCAAATGTTTCAATTTTCGTTTTTTGGCTCCAGTATTTTCCCTTAATGCAAGGTGTTTGTTCTCCGTTACGGTGCATTCGCGATCATGTGCTCATCTCACTTAGATGTGCATATTCTGGAGAAAATAGAGCCGAAAAATTTACCTTTCTGCAGAAATCGGGTGTGGTACATCAGACTTTTTCTTTATATGTTCAGAGCAGGGTGCTTATTGGGCGACCATTTGAAACTTATTTGAACGATGTAACGACATCACCTTAACGTATTAGATATATATAGGGTAGACTCGGTGTCGCTGTCATTTTCCGAACGGGTAACCTGCTGTCTGAGAGAACCATGCGGGGAGCCTTCTGACGGACCATTTGAAACTAATTTGAACGATGTAACGACATCACCTTAACATATTAGATATATATAGGGTAGACTCGGTGTCGCTGTCATTTTCCGCACGGGTAACCTGCTGTCTGAGAGAACTATGCGAGGGAGCCTTCTGACGGATATTGGCGTATTGGCATTATTTGTCTCGTTGCGGAAAACTTTGGTGGAAATCTCAATTCAAACATTATCTATATTATACACTATGTTTGCATCCCATCCTCAAAATAAAGAGCTTATCAATTCCATGTCGCAATATATATGTTCTTAACACAATTCACAATGGAGTATGCTTAGACTGAGCTTTCTGACGGACCATTTGAAACTAATTTGAACGATGTAACGACATCACCTTAACGTATTAGATATATATAGGGTAGATTCGGTGTAGCTGTCATTTTCCGAACGGGTAACCTGCTGTCTGAGAGAACCATGCGAGGGAGCCTTCTGACGGACCATTTGAAACTAATTTGAACGATGTAACGACATCACCTTAACGTATTAGATATATATAGGGTAGACTCGGTGTCGCTGTCATTTTCCGCACGGGTAATCTGCTGTTTTAGAGAACCATGCGAGGGAGCCTTCTGACGGACCATTTGAAACTAATTTGAACCATGTAACGACATCACCTTAACGTATTAAATATATATAGGGTAGACTCGGTGTCGCTGTCATTTTCCGCACGGGTAACCTGCTGTCTGAGAGAACCATGCGAGGGAGCCTGCTGACGGACCATTTGAAACTAATTTGAACGATGTAACGACATCACCTTAACGTATTAGATATATATAGGGTAGACTCGGTGTCGCTGTCATTTTCCGCACGGGTAATCTGCTGTCTGAGAAAATCATGCCAGGGAGCCTTCTGACGGATATTGGCGTATTGGCAACATTTGTCTCGTTGTGGGAAACTTTGGTCGGAATCTCAATTCAAACATTAACTATATAATACACTATGTTTGCATCCCATCCTGGCCGAACATTTGAAACTCAAATGAACGATGTAATGACATCACCTTAACGTATTCGATACATATAGGGTAGACTTGGTGTTTTTTGCATATTCCTCATGTGTAATCTGCTGTTTTAGAGAACCATGCGAAGGAGCCTACAGACGAGTATTGACGAATTGTCGACATAGTGTCTCGTTGTTGCCAGAGAAAAGGAGCAAATGTTTCCCATTATTTTGTTTTTAGGCTCCAGTCTTTTCCCTCAATGCAAGGTGCTAGTTCTCGTTTCCGGTGCGGTCGCGATCATGTGCTCACCTCACTTAGATGTGCTTATTCTGGAGGAAATCGAGCCGAAAAATTTACCTTTCTCCTGAAATTGAATGTAGTACATCACACTTTTTCGTTATATGTTCTGAGCAGGGTGCTTACTGGCCGAACATTTGAAACTCAAATGAACGATTTAATGACATGACCTTAACGTAATCGATACATATAGGGTAGACTTATATAGGTGTTTTTTGCACATTCCTCATGGGTAATCTGCTGTTTTAGAGAACCATGCGAAGGAGCCTACAGACGAGTATTGACGAATTGTCGACATAGTGTCTCGTTGTTTCGAGAGAAAAGTAGCAAATGTTTCAATTTTCGTTTTTTGGCTCCAGTATTTTCCCTTAATGCAAGGTGTTTGTTCTCCGTTACGGTGCATTCGCGATCATGTGCTCATCTCACTTAGATGTGCATATTCTGGAGAAAATAGAGCCGAAAAATTTACCTTTCTGCAGAAATCGGGTGTGGTACATCAGACTTTTTCTTTATATGTTCAGAGCAGGGTGCTTATTGGGCGACCATTTGAAACTTATTTGAACGATGTAACGACATCACCTTAACGTATTAGATATATATAGGGTAGACTCGGTGTCGCTGTCATTTTCCGAACGGGTAACCTGCTGTCTGAGAGAACCATGCGGGGAGCCTTCTGACGGACCATTTGAAACTAATTTGAACGATGTAACGACATCACCTTAACATATTAGATATATATAGGGTAGACTCGGTGTCGCTGTCATTTTCCGCACGGGTAACCTGCTGTCTGAGAGAACTATGCGAGGGAGCCTTCTGACGGATATTGGCGTATTGGCATTATTTGTCTCGTTGCGGAAAACTTTGGTGGAAATCTCAATTCAAACATTATCTATATTATACACTATGTTTGCATCCCATCCTCAAAATAAAGAGCTTATCAATTCCATGTCGCAATATATATGTTCTTAACACAATTCACAATGGAGTATGCTTAGACTGAGCTTTCTGACGGACCATTTGAAACTAATTTGAACGATGTAACGACATCACCTTAACGTATTAGATATATATAGGGTAGATTCGGTGTAGCTGTCATTTTCCGAACGGGTAACCTGCTGTCTGAGAGAACCATGCGAGGGAGCCTTCTGACGGACCATTTGAAACTAATTTGAACGATGTAACGACATCACCTTAACGTATTAGATATATATAGGGTAGACTCGGTGTCGCTGTCATTTTCCGCACGGGTAATCTGCTGTTTTAGAGAACCATGCGAGGGAGCCTTCTGACGGACCATTTGAAACTAATTTGAACCATGTAACGACATCACCTTAACATATTAGATATATATAGGGTAGACTCGGTGTAGCTGTCATTTTCCGCACGGGTAACCTGCTGTCTGAGAGAACCATGCGAGGGAGCCTTCTGACGGACCATTTGAAACTAATTTGAACGATGTAACGACATCACCTTAACGTATTAAATATATATAGGGTAGACTCGGTGTCGCTGTCATTTTCCGCACGGGTAACCTGCTGTCTGAGAGAACCATGCGAGGGAGCCTGCTGACGGACCATTTGAAACTAATTTGAACGATGTAACGACATCACCTTAACGTATTAGATATATATAGGGTAGACTCGGTGTCGCTGTCATTTTCCGCACGGGTAATCTGCTGTCTGAGAAAATCATGCCAGGGAGCCTTCTGACGGATATTGGCGTATTGGCAACATTTGTCTCGTTGTGGGAAACTTTGGTCGGAATCTCAATTCAAACATTAACTATATAATACACTATGTTTGCATCCCATCCTGGCCGAACATTTGAAACTCAAATGAACGATGTAATGACATCACCTTAACGTATTCGATACATATAGGGTAGACTTGGTGTTTTTTGCATATTCCTCATGTGTAATCTGCTGTTTTAGAGAACCATGCGAAGGAGCCTACAGACGAGTATTGACGAATTGTCGACATAGTGTCTCGTTGTTGCCAGAGAAAAGGAGCAAATGTTTCCCATTATTTTGTTTTTAGGCTCCAGTCTTTTCCCTCAATGCAAGGTGCTAGTTCTCGTTTCCGGTGCGGTCGCGATCATGTGCTCACCTCACTTAGATGTGCTTATTCTGGAGGAAATCGAGCCGAAAAATTTACCTTTCTCCTGAAATTGAATGTAGTACATCACACTTTTTCGTTATATGTTCTGAGCAGGGTGCTTACTGGCCGAACATTTGAAACTCAAATGAACGATTTAATGACATGACCTTAACGTAATCGATACATATAGGGTAGACTTATATAGGTGTTTTTTGCACATTCCTCATGGGTAATCTGCTGTTTTAGAGAACCATGCGAAGGAGCCTACAGACGAGTATTGACGAATTGTCGACATAGTGTCTCGTTGTTTCGAGAGAAAAGTAGCAAATGTTTCAATTTTCGTTTTTTGGCTCCAGTATTTTCCCTTAATGCAAGGTGTTTGTTCTCCGTTACGGTGCATTCGCGATCATGTGCTCATCTCACTTAGATGTGCATATTCTGGAGAAAATAGAGCCGAAAAATTTACCTTTCTGCAGAAATCGGGTGTGGTACATCAGACTTTTTCTTTATATGTTCAGAGCAGGGTGCTTATTGGGCGACCATTTGAAACTTATTTGAACGATGTAACGACATCACCTTAACGTATTAGATATATATAGGGTAGACTCGGTGTCGCTGTCATTTTCCGAACGGGTAACCTGCTGTCTGAGAGAACCATGCGGGGAGCCTTCTGACGGACCATTTGAAACTAATTTGAACGATGTAACGACATCACCTTAACATATTAGATATATATAGGGTAGACTCGGTGTCGCTGTCATTTTCCGCACGGGTAACCTGCTGTCTGAGAGAACTATGCGAGGGAGCCTTCTGACGGATATTGGCGTATTGGCATTATTTGTCTCGTTGCGGAAAACTTTGGTGGAAATCTCAATTCAAACATTATCTATATTATACACTATGTTTGCATCCCATCCTCAAAATAAAGAGCTTATCAATTCCATGTCGCAATATATATGTTCTTAACACAATTCACAATGGAGTATGCTTAGACTGAGCTTTCTGACGGACCATTTGAAACTAATTTGAACGATGTAACGACATCACCTTAACGTATTAGATATATATAGGGTAGATTCGGTGTAGCTGTCATTTTCCGAACGGGTAACCTGCTGTCTGAGAGAACCATGCGAGGGAGCCTTCTGACGGACCATTTGAAACTAATTTGAACGATGTAACGACATCACCTTAACGTATTAGATATATATAGGGTAGACTCGGTGTCGCTGTCATTTTCCGCACGGGTAATCTGCTGTTTTAGAGAACCATGCGAGGGAGCCTTCTGACGGACCATTTGAAACTAATTTGAACCATGTAACGACATCACCTTAACGTATTAAATATATATAGGGTAGACTCGGTGTCGCTGTCATTTTCCGCACGGGTAACCTGCTGTCTGAGAGAACCATGCGAGGGAGCTTGCTGACGGACCATTTGAAACTAATTTGAACGATGTAACGACATCACCTTAACGTATTAGATATATATAGGGTAGACTCGGTGTCGCTGTCATTTTCCGCACGGGTAATCTGCTGTCTGAGAAAATCATGCCAGGGAGCCTTCTGACGGATATTGGCGTATTGGCAACATTTGTCTCGTTGTGGGAAACTTTGGTCGGAATCTCAATTCAAACATTAACTATATAATACACTATGTTTGCATCCCATCCTGGCCGAACATTTGAAACTCAAATGAACGATGTAATGACATCACCTTAACGTATTCGATACATATAGGGTAGACTTGGTGTTTTTTGCATATTCCTCATGTGTAATCTGCTGTTTTAGAGAACCATGCGAAGGAGCCTACAGACGAGTATTGACGAATTGTCGACATAGTGTCTCGTTGTTGCCAGAGAAAAGGAGCAAATGTTTCCCATTATTTTGTTTTTAGGCTCCAGTCTTTTCCCTCAATGCAAGGTGCTAGTTCTCGTTTCCGGTGCGGTCGCGATCATGTGCTCACCTCACTTAGATGTGCTTATTCTGGAGGAAATCGAGCCGAAAAATTTACCTTTCTCCTGAAATTGAATGTAGTACATCACACTTTTTCGTTATATGTTCTGAGCAGGGTGCTTACTGGCCGAACATTTGAAACTCAAATGAACGATTTAATGACATGACCTTAACGTAATCGATACATATAGGGTAGACTTATATAGGTGTTTTTTGCACATTCCTCATGGGTAATCTGCTGTTTTAGAGAACCATGCGAAGGAGCCTACAGACGAGTATTGACGAATTGTCGACATAGTGTCTCGTTGTTTCGAGAGAAAAGTAGCAAATGTTTCAATTTTCGTTTTTTGGCTCCAGTATTTTCCCTTAATGCAAGGTGTTTGTTCTCCGTTACGGTGCATTCGCGATCATGTGCTCATCTCACTTAGATGTGCATATTCTGGAGAAAATAGAGCCGAAAAATTTACCTTTCTGCAGAAATCGGGTGTGGTACATCAGACTTTTTCTTTATATGTTCAGAGCAGGGTGCTTATTGGGCGACCATTTGAAACTTATTTGAACGATGTAACGACATCACCTTAACGTATTAGATATATATAGGGTAGACTCGGTGTCGCTGTCATTTTCCGAACGGGTAACCTGCTGTCTGAGAGAACCATGCGGGGAGCCTTCTGACGGACCATTTGAAACTAATTTGAACGATGTAACGACATCACCTTAACATATTAGATATATATAGGGTAGACTCGGTGTCGCTGTCATTTTCCGCACGGGTAACCTGCTGTCTGAGAGAACTATGCGAGGGAGCCTTCTGACGGATATTGGCGTATTGGCATTATTTGTCTCGTTGCGGAAAACTTTGGTGGAAATCTCAATTCAAACATTATCTATATTATACACTATGTTTGCATCCCATCCTCAAAATAAAGAGCTTATCAATTCCATGTCGCAATATATATGTTCTTAACACAATTCACAATGGAGTATGCTTAGACTGAGCTTTCTGACGGACCATTTGAAACTAATTTGAACGATGTAACGACATCACCTTAACGTATTAGATATATATAGGGTAGATTCGGTGTAGCTGTCATTTTCCGAACGGGTAACCTGCTGTCTGAGAGAACCATGCGAGGGAGCCTTCTGACGGACCATTTGAAACTAATTTGAACGATGTAACGACATCACCTTAACGTATTAGATATATATAGGGTAGACTCGGTGTCGCTGTCATTTTCCGCACGGGTAATCTGCTGTTTTAGAGAACCATGCGAGGGAGCCTTCTGACGGACCATTTGAAACTAATTTGAACCATGTAACGACATCACCTTAACATATTAGATATATATAGGGTAGACTCGGTGTAGCTGTCATTTTCCGCACGGGTAACCTGCTGTCTGAGAGAACCATGCGAGGGAGCCTTCTGACGGACCATTTGAAACTAATTTGAACGATGTAACGACATCACCTTAACGTATTAAATATATATAGGGTAGACTCGGTGTCGCTGTCATTTTCCGCACGGGTAACCTGCTGTCTGAGAGAACCATGCGAGGGAGCCTGCTGACGGACCATTTGAAACTAATTTGAACGATGTAACGACATCACCTTAACGTATTAGATATATATAGGGTAGACTCGGTGTCGCTGTCATTTTCCGCACGGGTAATCTGCTGTCTGAGAAAATCATGCCAGGGAGCCTTCTGACGGATATTGGCGTATTGGCAACATTTGTCTCGTTGTGGGAAACTTTGGTCGGAATCTCAATTCAAACATTAACTATATAATACACTATGTTTGCATCCCATCCTGGCCGAACATTTGAAACTCAAATGAACGATGTAATGACATCACCTTAACGTATTCGATACATATAGGGTAGACTTGGTGTTTTTTGCATATTCCTCATGTGTAATCTGCTGTTTTAGAGAACCATGCGAAGGAGCCTACAGACGAGTATTGACGAATTGTCGACATAGTGTCTCGTTGTTGCCAGAGAAAAGGAGCAAATGTTTCCCATTATTTTGTTTTTAGGCTCCAGTCTTTTCCCTCAATGCAAGGTGCTAGTTCTCGTTTCCGGTGCGGTCGCGATCATGTGCTCACCTCACTTAGATGTGCTTATTCTGGAGGAAATCGAGCCGAAAAATTTACCTTTCTCCTGAAATTGAATGTAGTACATCACACTTTTTCGTTATATGTTCTGAGCAGGGTGCTTACTGGCCGAACATTTGAAACTCAAATGAACGATTTAATGACATGACCTTAACGTAATCGATACATATAGGGTAGACTTATATAGGTGTTTTTTGCACATTCCTCATGGGTAATCTGCTGTTTTAGAGAACCATGCGAAGGAGCCTACAGACGAGTATTGACGAATTGTCGACATAGTGTCTCGTTGTTTCGAGAGAAAAGTAGCAAATGTTTCAATTTTCGTTTTTTGGCTCCAGTATTTTCCCTTAATGCAAGGTGTTTGTTCTCCGTTACGGTGCATTCGCGATCATGTGCTCATCTCACTTAGATGTGCATATTCTGGAGAAAATAGAGCCGAAAAATTTACCTTTCTGCAGAAATCGGGTGTGGTACATCAGACTTTTTCTTTATATGTTCAGAGCAGGGTGCTTATTGGGCGACCATTTGAAACTTATTTGAACGATGTAACGACATCACCTTAACGTATTAGATATATATAGGGTAGACTCGGTGTCGCTGTCATTTTCCGAACGGGTAACCTGCTGTCTGAGAGAACCATGCGGGGAGCCTTCTGACGGACCATTTGAAACTAATTTGAACGATGTAACGACATCACCTTAACATATTAGATATATATAGGGTAGACTCGGTGTCGCTGTCATTTTCCGCACGGGTAACCTGCTGTCTGAGAGAACTATGCGAGGGAGCCTTCTGACGGATATTGGCGTATTGGCATTATTTGTCTCGTTGCGGAAAACTTTGGTGGAAATCTCAATTCAAACATTATCTATATTATACACTATGTTTGCATCCCATCCTCAAAATAAAGAGCTTATCAATTCCATGTCGCAATATATATGTTCTTAACACAATTCACAATGGAGTATGCTTAGACTGAGCTTTCTGACGGACCATTTGAAACTAATTTGAACGATGTAACGACATCACCTTAACATATTAGATATATATAGGGTAGACTCGGTGTCGCTGTCATTTTCCGCACGGGTAACCTGCTGTCTGAGAGAACTATGCGAGGGAGCCTTCTGACGGATATTGGCGTATTGGCATTATTTGTCTCGTTGCGGAAAACTTTGGTGGAAATCTCAATTCAAACATTATCTATATTATACACTATGTTTGCATCCCATCCTCAAAATAAAGAGCTTATCAATTCCATGTCGCAATATATATGTTCTTAACACAATTCACAATGGAGTATGCTTAGACTGAGCTTTCTGACGGACCATTTGAAACTAATTTGAACGATGTAACGACATCACCTTAACGTATTAGATATATATAGGGTAGATTCGGTGTAGCTGTCATTTTCCGAACGGGTAACCTGCTGTCTGAGAGAACCATGCGAGGGAGCCTTCTGACGGACCATTTGAAACTAATTTGAACGATGTAACGACATCACCTTAACGTATTAGATATATATAGGGTAGACTCGGTGTCGCTGTCATTTTCCGCACGGGTAATCTGCTGTTTTAGAGAACCATGCGAGGGAGCCTTCTGACGGACCATTTGAAACTAATTTGAACCATGTAACGACATCACCTTAACATATTAGATATATATAGGGTAGACTCGGTGTAGCTGTCATTTTCCGCACGGGTAACCTGCTGTCTGAGAGAACCATGCGAGGGAGCCTTCTGACGGACCATTTGAAACTAATTTGAACGATGTAACGACATCACCTTAACGTATTAAATATATATAGGGTAGACTCGGTGTCGCTGTCATTTTCCGCACGGGTAACCTGCTGTCTGAGAGAACCATGCGAGGGAGCCTTCTGACGGATATTGGCGTATTGGCAACATTTGTCTCGTTGTGGGAAACTTTGGTCGGAATCTCAATTGAAACATTAACTATATAATACACTATGTTTGCATCCCATCCTGGCCGAACATTTGAAACTCAAATGAACGATGTAATGACATCACCTTAACGTATTCGATACATATAGGGTAGACTTGGTGTTTTTTGCATATTCCTCATGTGTAATCTGCTGTTTTAGAGAACCATGCGAAGGAGCCTACAGACGAGTATTGACGAATTGTCGACATAGTGTCTCGTTGTTGCCAGAGAAAAGGAGCAAATGTTTTCCATTATTTTGTTTTTAGGCTCCAGTCTTTTCCCTCAATGCAAGGTGCTAGTTCTCGTTTCCGGTGCGGTCGCGATCATGTGCTCACCTCACTTAGATGTGCTTATTCTGGAGGAAATCGAGCCGAAAAATTTACCTTTCTCCTGAAATTGAATGTAGTACATCACACTTTTTCGTTATATGTTCTGAGCAGGGTGCTTACTGGCCGAACATTTGAAACTCAAATGAACGATTTAATGACATGACCTTAACGTAATCGATACATATAGGGTAGACTTATATAGGTGTTTTTTGCACATTCCTCATGGGTAATCTGCTGTTTTAGAGAACCATGCGAAGGAGCCTACAGACGAGTATTGACGAATTGTCGACATAGTGTCTCGTTGTTTCGAGAGAAAAGTAGCAAACGTTTCAATTTTCGTTTTTTGGCTCCAGTATTTTCCCTTAATGCAAGGTGTTTGTTCTCCGTTACGGTGCATTCGCGATCATGTGCTCATCTCACTTAGATGTGCATATTCTGGAGAAAATAGAGCCGAAAAATTTACCTTTCTGCAGAAATCGGGTGTGGTACATCAGACTTTTTCTTTATATGTTCAGAGCAGGGTGCTTATTGGGCGACCATTTGAAACTTATTTGAACGATGTAACGACATCACCTTAACGTATTAGATATATATAGGGTAGACTCGGTGTAGCTGTCATTTTCCGAACGGGTAACCTGCTGTCTGAGAGAACCATGCGAGGGAGCCTTCTGACGGACCATTTGAAACTAATTTGAACGATGTAACGACATCACCTTAACGTATTAGATATATATAGGGTAGACTCGGTGTCGCTGTCATTTTCCGCACGGGTAACCTGCTGTCTGAGAGAACTATGCGAGGGAGCCTTCTGACGGATATTGGCGTATTGGCATTATTTGTCTCGTTGCGGAAAACTTTGGTGGGAATCTCAATTCAAACATTATCTATATTATACACTATGTTTGCATCCCATCCTCAAAATAAAGAGCTTATCAATTCCATGTCGCAATATATATGTTCTTAACACAATTCACAATGGAGTATGCTTAGACTGAGCTTTCTGACGGACCATTTGAAACTAATTTGAACGATGTAACGACATCACCTTAACGTATTAGATATATATAGGGTAGATTCGGTGTAGCTGTCATTTTCCGAACGGGTAACCTGCTGTCTGAGAGAACCATGCGAGGGAGCCTTCTGACGGACCATTTGAAACTAATTTGAACGATGTAACGACATCACCTTAACGTATTAGATATATATAGGGTAGACTCGGTGTCGCTGTCATTTTCCGCACGGGTAACCTGCTGTCTGAGAGAACCATGCGAGGGAGCCTTCTGACGGATATTGGCGTGTTGGCATTATTTGTCTCGTTGCGGAAAACTTTGGTGGGAATCTCAATTCAAACATTATCTATATTATACACTATGTTTGCATCCCATCCTCAAAATAAAGAGCTTATCAATTCCATGTCGCAATATATATGTTCTTAACACAATTCACAATGGAGTATGCTTAGACTGAGCTTTCTGACAGACCATTTGAAACTAATTTGAACGATGTAACGACATCACCTTAACGTATTAGATATATATAGGGTAGACTCGGTGTAGCTGTCATTTTCCGAACGGGTAACCTGCTGTCTGAGAGAACCATGCGAGGGAGCCTTCTGACGGACCATTTGAAACTAATTTGAACGATGTAACGACATCACCTTAACGTATTAGATATATAGGGTAGACTCGGTGTCGCTGTCATTTTCCGCACGGGTAATCTGCTGTTTTAGAGAACCATGCGAGGGAGCCTTCTGACGGACCATTTGAAACTAATTTGAACCATGTAACGACATCACCTTAACATATTAGATATATATAGGGTAGACTCGGTGTAGCTGTCATTTTCCGAACGGGTAACCTGCTGTCTGAGAGAACCATGCAGGGAGCCTTCTGACGGACCATTTGAAACTAATTTGAACGATGTAACGACATCACCTTAACATATTAGATATATATAGGGTAGACTCGGTGTCGCTGTCATTTTCCGCACGGGTAACCTGCTGTCTGAGAGAACTATGCGAGGGAGCCTTCTGACGGATATTGGCGTATTGGCATTATTTGTCTCGTTGCGGAAAACTTTGGTGGGAATCTCAATTCAAACATTATCTATATTATACAATGTTTGCATCCCATCCTCAAAATAAAGAGCTTATCAATTCCATGTCGCAATATATATGTTCTTAACACAATTCACAATGGAGTATGCTTAGACTGAGCTTTCTGACGGACCATTTGAAACTAATTTGAACGATGTACCGACATCACCTTAACGTATTAGATATATATAGGGTAGACTCGGTGTAGCTGTCATTTTCCGAACGGGTAACCTGCTGTCTGAGAGAACCATGCGAGGGAGCCTGCTGACGGACCATTTGAAACTAATTTGAACGATGTAACGACATCACCTTAACGTATTAGATATATATAGGGTAGACTCGGTGTCGCTGTCATTTTCCGCACGGGTAATCTGCTGTCTGAGAAAATCATGCCAGGGAGCCTTCTGACGGATATTGGCGTATTGGCAACATTTGTCTCGTTGTGGGAAACTTTGGTCGGAATCTCAATTCAAACATTAACTATATAATACACTATGTTTGCATCCCATCCTGGCCGAACATTTGAAACTCAAATGAACGATGTAATGACATCACCTTAACGTATTCGATACATATAGGGTAGACTTGGTGTTTTTTGCATATTCCTCATGTGTAATCTGCTGTTTTAGAGAACCATGCGAAGGAGCCTACAGACGAGTATTGACGAATTGTCGACATAGTGTCTCGTTGTTGCCAGAGAAAAGGAGCAAATGTTTCCCATTATTTTGTTTTTAGGCTCCAGTCTTTTCCCTCAATGCAAGGTGCTAGTTCTCGTTTCCGGTGCGGTCGCGATCATGTGCTCACCTCATTTAGATGTGCTTATTCTGGAGGAAATCGAGCCGAAAAATTTACCTTTCTCCTGAAATCGAATGTAGTACATCACACTTTTTCGTTATATGTTCTGAGCAGGGTGCTTACTGGCCGAACATTTGAAACTCAAATGAACGATTTAATGACATGACCTTAACGTAATCGATACATATAGGGTAGACTCATATAGGTGTTTTTTGCACATTCCTCATGGGTAATCTGCTGTTTTAGAGAACCATGCGAAGGAGCCTACAGACGAGTAATGACGAATTGTCGACATAGTGTCTCGTTGTTTCAAGAGAAAAATAGCAAATGTTTCAATTTTCGTTTTTTGGCTCCAGTATTTTCCCTTAATGCAAGGTGTTTGTTCTCCGTTACGGTGCATTCGCGATCATGTGCTCATCTCACTTAGATGTGCATATTCTGGAGAAAATAGAGCCGAAAAATTTACCTTTCTGCAGAAATCGGGTGTGGTACATCAGACTTTTTCTTTATATGTTCAGAGCAGGGTGCTTATTGGGCGACCATTTGAAACTTATTTGAACGATGTAACGACATCACCTTAACGTATTAGATATATATAGGGTAGACTCGGTGTCGCTGTCATTTTCCGAACGGGTAACCTGCTGTCTGAGAGAACTATGCGAGGGAGCCTTCTGACGGATATTGGCGTATTGGCATTGTTTGTCTCGTTGCGGAAAACTTTGGTGGGAATCTCAATTCAAACATTATCTATATTATACACTATGTTTGCATCCCATCCTCAAAATAAAGAGCTTATCAATTCCATGTCGCAATATATATGTTCTTAACACAATTCACAATGGAGTATGCTTAGACTGAGCTTTCTGACGGACCATTTGAAACTAATTTGAACGATGTAACGACATCACCTTAACGTATTAGATATATATAGGGTAGATTCGGTGTAGCTGTCATTTTCCGAACGGGTAACCTGCTGTCTGAGAGAACCATGCGAGGGAGCCTTCTGACGGACCATTTGAAACTAATTTGAACGATGTAACGACATCACCTTAACGTATTAAATATATATAGGGTAGACTCGGTGTCGCTGTCATTTTCCGCACGGGTAACCTGCTGTCTGAGAGAACCATGCGAGGGAGCCTTCTGACGGACCATTTGAAACTAATTTGAACGATGTAACGACATCACCTTAACGTATTAGATATATATAGGGTAGACTCGGTGTCGCTGTCATTTTCCGCTCGGGTAACCTGCTGTCTGAGAGAACCATGCGAGGGAGCCTTCTGACGGACCATTTGAAACTAATTTGAACGATGTAACGACATCACCTTAACGTATTAAATATATATAGGGTAGACTCGGTGTCGCTGTCATTTTCCGAACGGGTAACCTGCTGTATGAGAGAACCATGCGAGGGAGCCTTCTGACGGACCATTTGAAACTAATTTGAACGATGTAACGACATCACCTTAACGTATTAGATATATATAGGGTAGACTCGGTGTCGCTGTCATTTTCCGCACGGGTAATCTGCTGTCTGAGAAAATCATGCCAGGGAGCCTTCTGACGGATATTGGCGTATTGGCAACATTTGTCTCGTTGTGGGAAACTTTGGTCGGAATCTCAATTCAAACATTAACTATATAATACACTATGTTTGCATCCCATCCTGGCCGAACATTTGAAACTCAAATGAACGATGTAATGACATCACCTTAACGTATTCGATACATATAGGGTAGACTTGGTGTTTTTTGCATATTCCTCATGTGTAATCTGCTGTTTTAGAGAACCATGCGAAGGAGCCTACAGACGAGTATTGACGAATTGTCGACATAGTGTCTCGTTGTTGCCAGAGAAAAGGAGCAAATGTTTCCCATTATTTTGTTTTTAGGCTCCAGTCTTTTCCCTCAATGCAAGGTGCTAGTTCTCGTTTCCGGTGCGGTCGCGATCATGTGCTCACCTCATTTAGATGTGCTTATTCTGGAGGAAATCGAGCCGAAAAATTTACCTTTCTCCTGAAATCGAATGTAGTACATCACACTTTTTCGTTATATGTTCTGAGCAGGGTGCTTACTGGCCGAACATTTGAAACTCAAATGAACGATTTAATGACATGACCTTAACGTAATCGATACATATAGGGTAGACTCATATAGGTGTTTTTTGCACATTCCTCATGGGTAATCTGCTGTTTTAGAGAACCATGCGAAGGAGCCTACAGACGAGTAATGACGAATTGTCGACATAGTGTCTCGTTGTTTCGAGAGAAAAATAGCAAATGTTTCAATTTTCGTTTTTTGGCTCCAGTATTTTCCCTTAATGCAAGGTGTTTGTTCTCCGTTACGGTGCATTCGCGATCATGTGCTCATCTCACTTAGATGTGCATATTCTGGAGAAAATAGAGCCGAAAAATTTACCTTTCTGCAGAAATCGGGTGTGGTACATCAGACTTTTTCTTTATATGTTCAGAGCAGGGTGCTTATTGGGCGACCATTTGAAACTTATTTGAACGATGTAACGACATCACCTTAACGTATTAGATATATATAGGGTAGACTCGGTGTCGCTGTCATTTTCCGAACGGGTAACCTGCTGTCTGAGAGAACTATGCGAGGGAGCCTTCTGACGGACCATTTGAAACTAATTTGAACGATGTAACGACATCACCTTAACATATTAGATATATATAGGGTAGACTCGGTGTCGCTGTCATTTTCCGCACGGGTAACCTGCTGTCTGAGAGAACTATGCGAGGGAGCCTTCTGACGGATATTGGCGTATTGGCATTATTTGTCTCGTTGCGGAAAACTTTGGTGGGAATCTCAATTCAAACATTATCTATATTATACAATGTTTGCATCCCATCCTCAAAATAAAGAGCTTATCAATACCATGTCGCAATATATATGTTCTTAACACAATTCACAATGGAGTATGCTTAGACTGAGCTTTCTGACGGACCATTTGAAACTAATTTGAACGATGTAACGACATCACCTTAACGTATTAGATATATATAGGGTAGACTCGGTGTAGCTGTCATTTTCCGAACGGGTAACCTGCTGTCTGAGAGAACCATGCGAGGGAGCCTTCTGACGGACCATTTGAAACTAATTTGAACGATGTAACGACATCACCTTAACGTATTAGATATATATAGGGTAGACTCGGTGTCGCTGTCATTTTCCGCACGGGTAATCTGCTGTTTTAGAGAACCATGCGAGGGAGCCTTCTGACGGACCATTTGAAACTAATTTGAACCATGTAACGACATCACCTTAACGTATTAGATATATATAGGGTAGATTCGGTGTAGCTGTCATTTTCCGAACGGGTAACCTGCTGTCTGAGAGAACCATGCGAGGGAGCCTTCTGACGGACCATTTGAAACTAATTTGAACGATGTTACGACATCACCTTAACGTATTAGATATATATAGGGTAGACTCGGTGTCGCTGTCATTTTCCGCACGGGTAATCTGCTGTCTGAGAAAATCATGCCAGGGAGCCTTCTGACGGATATTGGCGTATTGGCAACATTTGTCTCGTTGTGGGAAACTTTGGTCGGAATCTCAATTCAAACATTATCTATATTATACACTATGTTTGCATCCCATCCTCAAAATAAAGAGCTTATCAATTCCATGTCGCAATATATATGTTCTTAACACAATTCACAATGGAGTATGCTTAGACTGAGCTTTCTGACGGACCATTTGAAACTAATTTGAACGATGTAACGACATCACCTTAACGTATTAGATATATATAGGGTAGATTCGGTGTAGCTGTCATTTTCCGAACGGGTAACCTGCTGTCTGAGAGAACCATGCGAGGGAGCCTTCTGACGGACCATTTGAAACTAATTTGAACGATGTAACGACATCACCTTAACGTATTAGATATATATAGGGTAGACTCGGTGTCGCTGTCATTTTCCGCACGGGTAACCTGCTGTCTGAGAGAACCATGCGAGGGAGCCTTCTGACGGATATTGGCGTGTTGGCATTATTTGTCTCGTTGCGGAAAACTTTGGTGGAAATCTCAATTCAAACATTATCTATATTATACACTATGTTTGCATCCCATCCTCAAAATAAAGAGCTTATCAATTCCATGTCGCAATATATATGTTCTTAACACAATTCACAATGGAGTATGCTTAGACTGAGCTTTCTGACGGACCATTTGAAACTAATTTGAACGATGTAACGACATCACCTTAACGTATTAGATATATATAGGGTAGATTCGGTGTAGCTGTCATTTTCCGAACGGGTAACCTGCTGTCTGAGAGAACCATGCGAGGGAGCCTTCTGACGGACCATTTGAAACTAATTTGAACGATGTAACGACATCACCTTAACGTATTAGATATATATAGGGTAGACTCGGTGTCGCTGTCATTTTCCGCACAGGTAATCTGCTGTCTGAGAAAATCATGCCAGGGAGCCTTCTGACGGATATTGGCGTATTGGCAACATTTGTCTCGTTGTGGGAAACTTTGGTCGGAATCTCAATTCAAACATTAACTATATAATACACTATGTTTGCATCCCATCCTGGCCGAACATTTGAAACTCAAATGAACGATGTAATGACATCACCTTAACGTATTCGATACATATAGGGTAGACTTGGTGTTTTTTGCATATTCCTCATGTGTAATCTGCTGTTTTAGAGAACCATGCGAGGGAGCCTTCTGACGGACCATTTGAAACTAATTTGAACCATGTAACGACATCACCTTAACATATTAGATATATATAGGGTAGACTCGGTGTAGCTGTCATTTTCCGCACGGGTAACCTGCTGTCTGAGAGAACCATGCGAGGGAGCCTTCTGACGGACCATTTGAAACTAATTTGAACGATGTAACGACATCACCTTAACGTATTAAATATATATAGGGTAGACTCGGTGTCGCTGTCATTTTCCGCACGGGTAACCTGCTGTCTGAGAGAACCATGCGAGGGAGCCTGCTGACGGACCATTTGAAACTAATTTGAACGATGTAACGACATCACCTTAACGTATTAGATATATATAGGGTAGACTCGGTGTCGCTGTCATTTTCCGCACGGGTAATCTGCTGTCTGAGAAAATCATGCCAGGGAGCCTTCTGACGGATATTGGCGTATTGGCAACATTTGTCTCGTTGTGGGAAACTTTGGTCGGAATCTCAATTCAAACATTATCTATATTATACACTATGTTTGCATCCCATCCTCAAAATAAAGAGCTTATCAATTCCATGTCGCAATATATATGTTCTTAACACAATTCACAATGGAGTATGCTTAGACTGAGCTTTCTGACGGACCATTTGAAACTAATTTGAACGATGTAACGACATCACCTTAACGTATTAGATATATATAGGGTAGATTCGGTGTAGCTGTCATTTTCCGAACGGGTAACCTGCTGTCTGAGAGAACCATGCGAGGGAGCCTTCTGACGGACCATTTGAAACTAATTTGAACGATGTTACGACATCACCTTAACGTATTAGATATATATAGGGTAGACTCGGTGTCGCTGTCATTTTCCGCACGGGTAATCTGCTGTCTGAGAAAATCATGCCAGGGAGCCTTCTGACGGATATTGGCGTATTGGCAACATTTGTCTCGTTGTGGGAAACTTTGGTCGGAATCTCAATTCAAACATTATCTATATTATACACTATGTTTGCATCCCATCCTCAAAATAAAGAGCTTATCAATTCCATGTCGCAATATATATGTTCTTAACACAATTCACAATGGAGTATGCTTAGACTGAGCTTTCTGACGGACCATTTGAAACTAATTTGAACGATGTAACGACATCACCTTAACGTATTAGATATATATAGGGTAGATTCGGTGTAGCTGTCATTTTCCGAACGGGTAACCTGCTGTCTGAGAGAACCATGCGAGGGAGCCTTCTGACGGACCATTTGAAACTAATTTGAACGATGTAACGACATCACCTTAACGTATTAGATATATATAGGGTAGACTCGGTGTCGCTGTCATTTTCCGCACGGGTAACCTGCTGTCTGAGAGAACCATGCGAGGGAGCCTTCTGACGGATATTGGCGTGTTGGCATTATTTGTCTCGTTGCGGAAAACTTTGGTGGAAATCTCAATTCAAACATTATCTATATTATACACTATGTTTGCATCCCATCCTCAAAATAAAGAGCTTATCAATTCCATGTCGCAATATATATGTTCTTAACACAATTCACAATGGAGTATGCTTAGACTGAGCTTTCTGACGGACCATTTGAAACTAATTTGAACGATGTAACGACATCACCTTAACGTATTAGATATATATAGGGTAGATTCGGTGTAGCTGTCATTTTCCGAACGGGTAACCTGCTGTCTGAGAGAACCATGCGAGGGAGCCTTCTGACGGACCATTTGAAACTAATTTGAACGATGTAACGACATCACCTTAACGTATTAGATATATATAGGGTAGACTCGGTGTCGCTGTCATTTTCCGCACGGGTAATCTGCTGTTTTAGAGAACCATGCGAGGGAGCCTTCTGACGGACCATTTGAAACTAATTTGAACCATGTAACGACATCACCTTAACATATTAGATATATATAGGGTAGACTCGGTGTAGCTGTCATTTTCCGCACGGGTAACCTGCTGTCTGAGAGAACCATGCGAGGGAGCCTTCTGACGGACCATTTGAAACTAATTTGAACGATGTAACGACATCACCTTAACGTATTAAATATATATAGGGTAGACTCGGTGTCGCTGTCATTTTCCGCACGGGTAACCTGCTGTCTGAGAGAACCATGCGAGGGAGCCTGCTGACGGACCATTTGAAACTAATTTGAACGATGTAACGACATCACCTTAACGTATTAGATATATATAGGGTAGACTCGGTGTCGCTGTCATTTTCCGCACGGGTAATCTGCTGTCTGAGAAAATCATGCCAGGGAGCCTTCTGACGGATATTGGCGTATTGGCAACATTTGTCTCGTTGTGGGAAACTTTGGTCGGAATCTCAATTCAAACATTAACTATATAATACACTATGTTTGCATCCCATCCTGGCCGAACATTTGAAACTCAAATGAACGATGTAATGACATCACCTTAACGTATTCGATACATATAGGGTAGACTTGGTGTTTTTTGCATATTCCTCATGTGTAATCTGCTGTTTTAGAGAACCATGCGAAGGAGCCTACAGACGAGTATTGACGAATTGTCGACATAGTGTCTCGTTGTTGCCAGAGAAAAGGAGCAAATGTTTCCCATTATTTTGTTTTTAGGCTCCAGTCTTTTCCCTCAATGCAAGGTGCTAGTTCTCGTTTCCGGTGCGGTCGCGATCATGTGCTCACCTCACTTAGATGTGCTTATTCTGGAGGAAATCGAGCCGAAAAATTTACCTTTCTCCTGAAATTGAATGTAGTACATCACACTTTTTCGTTATATGTTCTGAGCAGGGTGCTTACTGGCCGAACATTTGAAACTCAAATGAACGATTTAATGACATGACCTTAACGTAATCGATACATATAGGGTAGACTTATATAGGTGTTTTTTGCACATTCCTCATGGGTAATCTGCTGTTTTAGAGAACCATGCGAAGGAGCCTACAGACGAGTATTGACGAATTGTCGACATAGTGTCTCGTTGTTTCGAGAGAAAAGTAGCAAATGTTTCAATTTTCGTTTTTTGGCTCCAGTATTTTCCCTTAATGCAAGGTGTTTGTTCTCCGTTACGGTGCATTCGCGATCATGTGCTCATCTCACTTAGATGTGCATATTCTGGAGAAAATAGAGCCGAAAAATTTACCTTTCTGCAGAAATCGGGTGTGGTACATCAGACTTTTTCTTTATATGTTCAGAGCAGGGTGCTTATTGGGCGACCATTTGAAACTTATTTGAACGATGTAACGACATCACCTTAACGTATTAGATATATATAGGGTAGACTCGGTGTCGCTGTCATTTTCCGCACGGGTAACCTGCTGTCTGAGAGAACTATCCGAGGGAGCCTTCTGACGGATATTGGCGTATTGGCATTATTTGTCTCGTTGCGGAAAACTTTGGTGGAAATCTCAATTCAAACATTATCTATATTATACACTATGTTTGCATCCCATCCTCAAAATAAAGAGCTTATCAATTCCATGTCGCAATATATATGTTCTTAACACAATTCACAATGGAGTATGCTTAGACTGAGCTTTCTGACGGACCATTTGAAACTAATTTGAACGATGTAACGACATCACCTTAACGTATTAGATATATATAGGGTAGATTCGGTGTAGCTGTCATTTTCCGAACGGGTAACCTGCTGTCTGAGAGAACCATGCGAGGGAGCCTTCTGACGGACCATTTGAAACTAATTTGAACGATGTAACGACATCACCTTAACGTATTAGATATATATAGGGTAGACTCGGTGTAGCTGTCATTTTCCGCACGGGTAACCTGCTGTCTGAGAGAACCATGCGAGGGAGCCTTCTGACGGACCATTTGAAACTAATTTGAACGATGTAACGACATCACCTTAACGTATTAAATATATATAGGGTAGACTCGGTGTCGCTGTCATTTTCCGCACGGGTAACCTGCTGTCTGAGAGAACCATGCGAGGGAGCCTGCTGACGGACCATTTGAAACTAATTTGAACGATGTAACGACATCACCTTAACGTATTAGATATATATAGGGTAGACTCGGTGTCGCTGTCATTTTCCGCACGGGTAATCTGCTGTCTGAGAAAATCATGCCAGGGAGCCTTCTGACGGATATTGGCGTATTGGCAACATTTGTCTCGTTGTGGGAAACTTTGGTCGGAATCTCAATTCAAACATTAACTATATAATACACTATGTTTGCATCCCATCCTGGCCGAACATTTGAAACTCAAATGAACGATGTAATGACATCACCTTAACGTATTCGATACATATAGGGTAGACTTGGTGTTTTTTGCATATTCCTCATGTGTAATCTGCTGTTTTAGAGAACCATGCGAAGGAGCCTACAGACGAGTATTGACGAATTGTCGACATAGTGTCTCGTTGTTGCCAGAGAAAAGGAGCAAATGTTTCCCATTATTTTGTTTTTAGGCTCCAGTCTTTTCCCTCAATGCAAGGTGCTAGTTCTCGTTTCCGGTGCGGTCGCGATCATGTGCTCACCTCACTTAGATGTGCTTATTCTGGAGGAAATCGAGCCGAAAAATTTACCTTTCTCCTGAAATTGAATGTAGTACATCACACTTTTTCGTTATATGTTCTGAGCAGGGTGCTTACTGGCCGAACATTTGAAACTCAAATGAACGATTTAATGACATGACCTTAACGTAATCGATACATATAGGGTAGACTTATATAGGTGTTTTTTGCACATTCCTCATGGGTAATCTGCTGTTTTAGAGAACCATGCGAAGGAGCCTACAGACGAGTATTGACGAATTGTCGACATAGTGTCTCGTTGTTTCGAGAGAAAAGTAGCAAATGTTTCAATTTTCGTTTTTTGGCTCCAGTATTTTCCCTTAATGCAAGGTGTTTGTTCTCCGTTACGGTGCATTCGCGATCATGTGCTCATCTCACTTAGATGTGCATATTCTGGAGAAAATAGAGCCGAAAAATTTACCTTTCTGCAGAAATCTGGTGTGGTACATCAGACTTTTTCTTTATATGTTCAGAGCAGGGTGCTTATTGGGCGACCATTTGAAACTTATTTGAACGATGTAACGACATCACCTTAACGTATTAGATATATATAGGGTAGACTCGGTGTCGCTGTCATTTTCCGAACGGGTAACCTGCTGTCTGAGAGAACCATGCGGGGAGCCTTCTGACGGACCATTTGAAACTAATTTGAACGATGTAACGACATCACCTTAACATATTAGATATATATAGGGTAGACTCGGTGTCGCTGTCATTTTCCGCACGGGTAACCTGCTGTCTGAGAGAACTATGCGAGGGAGCCTTCTGACGGATATTGGCGTATTGGCATTATTTGTCTCGTTGCGGAAAACTTTGGTGGAAATCTCAATTCAAACATTATCTATATTATACACTATGTTTGCATCCCATCCTCAAAATAAAGAGCTTATCAATTCCATGTCGCAATATATATGTTCTTAACACAATTCACAATGGAGTATGCTTAGACTGAGCTTTCTGACGGACCATTTGAAACTAATTTGAACGATGTAACGACATCACCTTAACGTATTAGATATATATAGGGTAGATTCGGTGTAGCTGTCATTTTCCGAACGGGTAACCTGCTGTCTGAGAGAACCATGCGAGGGAGCCTTCTGACGGACCATTTGAAACTAATTTGAACGATGTAACGACATCACCTTAACGTATTAGATATATATAGGGTAGACTCGGTGTCGCTGTCATTTTCCGCACGGGTAATCTGCTGTTTTAGAGAACCATGCGAGGGAGCCTTCTGACGGACCATTTGAAACTAATTTGAACCATGTAACGACATCACCTTAACATATTAGATATATATAGGGTAGACTCGGTGTAGCTGTCATTTTCCGCACGGGTAACCTGCTGTCTGAGAGAACCATGCGAGGGAGCCTTCTGACGGACCATTTGAAACTAATTTGAACGATGTAACGACATCACCTTAACGTATTAAATATATATAGGGTAGACTCGGTGTCGCTGTCATTTTCCGCACGGGTAACCTGCTGTCTGAGAGAACCATGCGAGGGAGCCTTCTGACGGATATTGGCGTGTTGGCATTATTTGTCTCGTTGCGGAAAACTTTGGTGGGAATCTCAATTCAAACATTATCTATATTATACACTATGTTTGCATCCCATCCTCAAAATAAAGAGCTTATCAATTCCATGTCGCAATATATATGTTCTTAACACAATTCACAATGGAGTATGCTTAGACTGAGCTTTCTGACAGACCATTTGAAACTAATTTGAACGATGTAACGACATCACCTTAACGTATTAGATATATATAGGGTAGACTCGGTGTAGCTGTCATTTTCCGAACGGGTAACCTGCTTTCTGAGAGAACCATGCGAGGGAGCCTTCTGACGGACCATTTGAAACTAATTTGAACGATGTAACGACATCACCTTAACGTATTAGATATATAGGGTAGACTCGGTGTCGCTGTCATTTTCCGCACGGGTAATCTGCTGTTTTAGAGAACCATGCGAGGGAGCCTTCTGACGGACCATTTGAAACTAATTTGAACCATGTAACGACATCACCTTAACATATTAGATATATATAGGGTAGACTCGGTGTCGCTGTCATTTTCCGCACGGGTAACCTGCTGTATGAGAGAACCATGCGAGGGAGCCTTCTGACGGACCATTTGAAACTAATTTGAACGATGTAACGACATCACCTTAACGTATTAGATATATATAGGGTAGACTCGGTGTCGCTGTCATTTTCCGCACGGGTAATCTGCTGTCTGAGAAAATCATGCCAGGGAGCCTTCTGACGGATATTGGCGTATTGGCAACATTTGTCTCGTTGTGGGAAACTTTGGTCGGAATCTCAATTCAAACATTAACTATATAATACACTATGTTTGCATCCCATCCTGGCCGAACATTTGAAACTCAAATGAACGATGTAATGACATCACCTTAACGTATTCGATACATATAGGGTAGACTTGGTGTTTTTTGCATATTCCTCATGTGTAATCTGCTGTTTTAGAGAACCATGCGAAGGAGCCTACAGACGAGTATTGACGAATTGTCGACATAGTGTCTCGTTGTTGCCAGAGAAAAGGAGCAAATGTTTCCCATTATTTTGTTTTTAGGCTCCAGTCTTTTCCCTCAATGCAAGGTGCTAGTTCTCGTTTCCGGTGCGGTCGCGATCATGTGCTCACCTCATTTAGATGTGCTTATTCTGGAGGAAATCGAGCCGAAAAATTTACCTTTCTCCTGAAATCGAATGTAGTACATCACACTTTTTCGTTATATGTTCTGAGCAGGGTGCTTACTGGCCGAACATTTGAAACTCAAATGAACGATTTAATGACATGACCTTAACGTAATCGATACATATAGGGTAGACTCATATAGGTGTTTTTTGCACATTCCTCATGGGTAATCTGCTGTTTTAGAGAACCATGCGAAGGAGCCTACAGACGAGTAATGACGAATTGTCGACATAGTGTCTCGTTGTTTCGAGAGAAAAATAGCAAATGTTTCAATTTTCGTTTTTTGGCTCCAGTATTTTCCCTTAATGCAAGGTGTTTGTTCTCCGTTACGGTGCATTCGCGATCATGTGCTCATCTCACTTAGATGTGCATATTCTGGAGAAAATAGAGCCGAAAAATTTACCTTTCTGCAGAAATCGGGTGTGGTACATCAGACTTTTTCTTTATATGTTCAGAGCAGGGTGCTTATTGGGCGACCATTTGAAACTTATTTGAACGATGTAACGACATCACCTTAACGTATTAGATATATATAGGGTAGACTCGGTGTCGCTGTCATTTTCCGAACGGGTAACCTGCTGTCTGAGAGAACCATGCGGGGAGCCTTCTGACGGACCATTTGAAACTAATTTGAACGATGTAACGACATCACCTTAACGTATTAAATATATATAGGGTAGACTCGGTGTCGCTGTCATTTTCCGCACGGGTAACCTGCTGTCTGAGAGAACCATGCGAGGGAGCCTGCTGACGGACCATTTGAAACTAATTTGAACGATGTAACGACATCACCTTAACGTATTAGATATATATAGGGTAGACTCGGTGTCGCTGTCATTTTCCGCACGGGTAATCTGCTGTCTGAGAAAATCATGCCAGGGAGCCTTCTGACGGATATTGGCGTATTGGCAACATTTGTCTCGTTGTGGGAAACTTTGGTCGGAATCTCAATTCAAACATTAACTATATAATACACTATGTTTGCATCCCATCCTGGCCGAACATTTGAAACTCAAATGAACGATGTAATGACATCACCTTAACGTATTCGATACATATAGGGTAGACTTGGTGTTTTTTGCATATTCCTCATGTGTAATCTGCTGTTTTAGAGAACCATGCGAAGGAGCCTACAGACGAGTATTGACGAATTGTCGACATAGTGTCTCGTTGTTGCCAGAGAAAAGGAGCAAATGTTTCCCATTATTTTGTTTTTAGGCTCCAGTCTTTTCCCTCAATGCAAGGTGCTAGTTCTCGTTTCCGGTGCGGTCGCGATCATGTGCTCACCTCACTTAGATGTGCTTATTCTGGAGGAAATCGAGCCGAAAAATTTACCTTTCTCCTGAAATTGAATGTAGTACATCACACTTTTTCGTTATATGTTCTGAGCAGGGTGCTTACTGGCCGAACATTTGAAACTCAAATGAACGATTTAATGACATGACCTTAACGTAATCGATACATATAGGGTAGACTTATATAGGTGTTTTTTGCACATTCCTCATGGGTAATCTGCTGTTTTAGAGAACCATGCGAAGGAGCCTACAGACGAGTATTGACGAATTGTCGACATAGTGTCTCGTTGTTTCGAGAGAAAAGTAGCAAATGTTTCAATTTTCGTTTTTTGGCTCCAGTATTTTCCCTTAATGCAAGGTGTTTGTTCTCCGTTACGGTGCATTCGCGATCATGTGCTCATCTCACTTAGATGTGCATATTCTGGAGAAAATAGAGCCGAAAAATTTACCTTTCTGCAGAAATCGGGTGTGGTACATCAGACTTTTTCTTTATATGTTCAGAGCAGGGTGCTTATTGGGCGACCATTTGAAACTTATTTGAACGATGTAACGACATCACCTTAACGTATTAGATATATATAGGGTAGACTCGGTGTCGCTGTCATTTTCCGAACGGGTAACCTGCTGTCTGAGAGAACCATGCGGGGAGCCTTCTGACGGACCATTTGAAACTAATTTGAACGATGTAACGACATCACCTTAACATATTAGATATATATAGGGTAGACTCGGTGTCGCTGTCATTTTCCGCACGGGTAACCTGCTGTCTGAGAGAACTATGCGAGGGAGCCTTCTGACGGATATTGGCGTATTGGCATTATTTGTCTCGTTGCGGAAAACTTTGGTGGAAATCTCAATTCAAACATTATCTATATTATACACTATGTTTGCATCCCATCCTCAAAATAAAGAGCTTATCAATTCCATGTCGCAATATATATGTTCTTAACACAATTCACAATGGAGTATGCTTAGACTGAGCTTTCTGACGGACCATTTGAAACTAATTTGAACGATGTAACGACATCACCTTAACGTATTAGATATATATAGGGTAGATTCGGTGTAGCTGTCATTTTCCGAACGGGTAACCTGCTGTCTGAGAGAACCATGCGAGGGAGCCTTCTGACGGACCATTTGAAACTAATTTGAACGATGTAACGACATCACCTTAACATATTAGATATATATAGGGTAGACTCGGTGTCGCTGTCATTTTCCGCACGGGTAACCTGCTGTCTGAGAGAACTATGCGAGGGAGCCTTCTGACGGATATTGGCGTATTGGCATTATTTGTCTCGTTGCGGAAAACTTTGGTGGAAATCTCAATTCAAACATTATCTATATTATACACTATGTTTGCATCCCATCCTCAAAATAAAGAGCTTATCAATTCCATGTCGCAATATATATGTTCTTAACACAATTCACAATGGAGTATGCTTAGACTGAGCTTTCTGACGGACCATTTGAAACTAATTTGAACGATGTAACGACATCACCTTAACGTATTAGATATATATAGGGTAGATTCGGTGTAGCTGTCATTTTCCGAACGGGTAACCTGCTGTCTGAGAGAACCATGCGAGGGAGCCTTCTGACGGACCATTTGAAACTAATTTGAACGATGTAACGACATCACCTTAACGTATTAAATATATATAGGGTAGACTCGGTGTCGCTGTCATTTTCCGCACGGGTAACCTGCTGTCTGAGAGAACCATGCGAGGGAGCCTGCTGACGGACCATTTGAAACTAATTTGAACGATGTAACGACATCACCTTAACGTATTAGATATATATAGGGTAGACTCGGTGTCGCTGTCATTTTCCGCACGGGTAATCTGCTGTCTGAGAAAATCATGCCAGGGAGCCTTCTGACGGATATTGGCGTATTGGCAACATTTGTCTCGTTGTGGGAAACTTTGGTCGGAATCTCAATTCAAACATTAACTATATAATACACTATGTTTGCATCCCATCCTGGCCGAACATTTGAAACTCAAATGAACGATGTAATGACATCACCTTAACGTATTCGATACATATAGGGTAGACTTGGTGTTTTTTGCATATTCCTCATGTGTAATCTGCTGTTTTAGAGAACCATGTGAAGGAGCCAACAGACGAGTATTGACGAATTGTCGACATAGTGTCTCGTTGTTGCCAGAGAAAAGGAGCAAATGTTTCCCATTATTTTGTTTTTAGGCTCCAGTCTTTTCCCTCAATGCAAGGTGCTAGTTCTCGTTTCCGGTGCGGTCGCGATCATGTGCTCACCTCACTTAGATGTGCTTATTCTGGAGGAAATCGAGCCGAAAAATTTACCTTTCTCCTGAAATTGAATGTAGTACATCACACTTTTTCGTTATATGTTCTGAGCAGGGTGCTTACTGGCCGAACATTTGAAACTCAAATGAACGATTTAATGACATGACCTTAACGTAATCGATACATATAGGGTAGACTTATATAGGTGTTTTTTGCACATTCCTCATGGGTAATCTGCTGTTTTAGAGAACCATGCGAAGGAGCCTACAGACGAGTATTGACGAATTGTCGACATAGTGTCTCGTTGTTTCGAGAGAAAAGTAGCAAATGTTTCAATTTTCGTTTTTTGGCTCCAGTATTTTCCCTTAATGCAAGGTGTTTGTTCTCCGTTACGGTGCATTCGCGATCATGTGCTCATCTCACTTAGATGTGCATATTCTGGAGAAAATAGAGCCGAAAAATTTACCTTTCTGCAGAAATCGGGTGTGGTACATCAGACTTTTTCTTTATATGTTCAGAGCAGGGTGCTTATTGGGCGACCATTTGAAACTTATTTGAACGATGTAACGACATCACCTTAACGTATTAGATATATATAGGGTAGACTCGGTGTCGCTGTCATTTTCCGAACGGGTAACCTGCTGTCTGAGAGAACCATGCGGGGAGCCTTCTGACGGACCATTTGAAACTAATTTGAACGATGTAACGACATCACCTTAACATATTAGATATATATAGGGTAGACTCGGTGTCGCTGTCATTTTCCGCACGGGTAACCTGCTGTCTGAGAGAACTATGCGAGGGAGCCTTCTGACGGATATTGGCGTATTGGCATTATTTGTCTCGTTGCGGAAAACTTTGGTGGAAATCTCAATTCAAACATTATCTATATTATACACTATGTTTGCATCCCATCCTCAAAATAAAGAGCTTATCAATTCCATGTCGCAATATATATGTTCTTAACACAATTCACAATGGAGTATGCTTAGACTGAGCTTTCTGACGGACCATTTGAAACTAATTTGAACGATGTAACGACATCACCTTAACGTATTAGATATATATAGGGTAGATTCGGTGTAGCTGTCATTTTCCGAACGGGTAACCTGCTGTCTGAGAGAACCATGCGAGGGAGCCTTCTGACGGACCATTTGAAACTAATTTGAACGATGTAACGACATCACCTTAACGTATTAGATATATATAGGGTAGACTCGGTGTCGCTGTCATTTTCCGCACGGGTAATCTGCTGTTTTAGAGAACCATGCGAGGGAGCCTTCTGACGGACCATTTGAAACTAATTTGAACCATGTAACGACATCACCTTAACGTATTAAATATATATAGGGTAGACTCGGTGTCGCTGTCATTTTCCGCACGGGTAACCTGCTGTCTGAGAGAACCATGCGAGGGAGCCTGCTGACGGACCATTTGAAACTAATTTGAACGATGTAACGACATCACCTTAACGTATTAGATATATATAGGGTAGACTCGGTGTCGCTGTCATTTTCCGCACGGGTAATCTGCTGTCTGAGAAAATCATGCCAGGGAGCCTTCTGACGGATATTGGCGTATTGGCAACATTTGTCTCGTTGTGGGAAACTTTGGTCGGAATCTCAATTCAAACATTAACTATATAATACACTATGTTTGCATCCCATCCTGGCCGAACATTTGAAACTCAAATGAACGATGTAATGACATCACCTTAACGTATTCGATACATATAGGGTAGACTTGGTGTTTTTTGCATATTCCTCATGTGTAATCTGCTGTTTTAGAGAACCATGTGAAGGAGCCAACAGACGAGTATTGACGAATTGTCGACATAGTGTCTCGTTGTTGCCAGAGAAAAGGAGCAAATGTTTCCCATTATTTTGTTTTTAGGCTCCAGTCTTTTCCCTCAATGCAAGGTGCTAGTTCTCGTTTCCGGTGCGGTCGCGATCATGTGCTCACCTCACTTAGATGTGCTTATTCTGGAGGAAATCGAGCCGAAAAATTTACCTTTCTCCTGAAATTGAATGTAGTACATCACACTTTTTCGTTATATGTTCTGAGCAGGGTGCTTACTGGCCGAACATTTGAAACTCAAATGAACGATTTAATGACATGACCTTAACGTAATCGATACATATAGGGTAGACTTATATAGGTGTTTTTTGCACATTCCTCATGGGTAATCTGCTGTTTTAGAGAACCATGCGAAGGAGCCTACAGACGAGTATTGACGAATTGTCGACATAGTGTCTCGTTGTTTCGAGAGAAAAGTAGCAAATGTTTCAATTTTCGTTTTTTGGCTCCAGTATTTTCCCTTAATGCAAGGTGTTTGTTCTCCGTTACGGTGCATTCGCGATCATGTGCTCATCTCACTTAGATGTGCATATTCTGGAGAAAATAGAGCCGAAAAATTTACCTTTCTGCAGAAATCGGGTGTGGTACATCAGACTTTTTCTTTATATGTTCAGAGCAGGGTGCTTATTGGGCGACCATTTGAAACTTATTTGAACGATGTAACGACATCACCTTAACGTATTAGATATATATAGGGTAGACTCGGTGTCGCTGTCATTTTCCGAACGGGTAACCTGCTGTCTGAGAGAACCATGCGGGGAGCCTTCTGACGGACCATTTGAAACTAATTTGAACGATGTAACGACATCACCTTAACATATTAGATATATATAGGGTAGACTCGGTGTCGCTGTCATTTTCCGCACGGGTAACCTGCTGTCTGAGAGAACTATGCGAGGGAGCCTTCTGACGGATATTGGCGTATTGGCATTATTTGTCTCGTTGCGGAAAACTTTGGTGGAAATCTCAATTCAAACATTATCTATATTATACACTATGTTTGCATCCCATCCTCAAAATAAAGAGCTTATCAATTCCATGTCGCAATATATATGTTCTTAACACAATTCACAATGGAGTATGCTTAGACTGAGCTTTCTGACGGACCATTTGAAACTAATTTGAACGATGTAACGACATCACCTTAACGTATTAGATATATATAGGGTAGATTCGGTGTAGCTGTCATTTTCCGAACGGGTAACCTGCTGTCTGAGAGAACCATGCGAGGGAGCCTTCTGACGGACCATTTGAAACTAATTTGAACGATGTAACGACATCACCTTAACGTATTAGATATATATAGGGTAGACTCGGTGTCGCTGTCATTTTCCGCACGGGTAATCTGCTGTTTTAGAGAACCATGCGAGGGAGCCTTCTGACGGACCATTTGAAACTAATTTGAACCATGTAACGACATCACCTTAACGTATTAAATATATATAGGGTAGACTCGGTGTCGCTGTCATTTTCCGCACGGGTAACCTGCTGTCTGAGAGAACCATGCGAGGGAGCCTGCTGACGGACCATTTGAAACTAATTTGAACGATGTAACGACATCACCTTAACGTATTAGATATATATAGGGTAGACTCGGTGTCGCTGTCATTTTCCGCACGGGTAATCTGCTGTCTGAGAAAATCATGCCAGGGAGCCTTCTGACGGACCATTTGAAACTAATTTGAACGATGTAACGACATCACCTTAACGTATTAGATATATATAGGGTAGACTCGGTGTCGCTGTCATTTTCCGCACGGGTAATCTGCTGTCTGAGAAAATCATGCCAGGGAGCCTTCTGACGGATATTGGCGTATTGGCAACATTTGTCTCGTTGTGGGAAACTTTGGTCGGAATCTCAATTCAAACATTAACTATATAATACACTATGTTTGCATCCCATCCTGGCCGAACATTTGAAACTCAAATGAACGATGTAATGACATCACCTTAACGTATTCGATACATATAGGGTAGACTTGGTGTTTTTTGCATATTCCTCATGTGTAATCTGCTGTTTTAGAGAACCATGCGAAGGAGCCTACAGACGAGTATTGACGAATTGTCGACATAGTGTCTCGTTGTTGCCAGAGAAAAGGAGCAAATGTTTCCCATTATTTTGTTTTTAGGCTCCAGTCTTTTCCCTCAATGCAAGGTGCTAGTTCTCGTTTCCGGTGCGGTCGCGATCATGTGCTCACCTCACTTAGATGTGCTTATTCTGGAGGAAATCGAGCCGAAAAATTTACCTTTCTCCTGAAATTGAATGTAGTACATCACACTTTTTCGTTATATGTTCTGAGCAGGGTGCTTACTGGCCGAACATTTGAAACTCAAATGAACGATTTAATGACATGACCTTAACGTAATCGATACATATAGGGTAGACTTATATAGGTGTTTTTTGCACATTCCTCATGGGTAATCTGCTGTTTTAGAGAACCATGCGAAGGAGCCTACAGACGAGTATTGACGAATTGTCGACATAGTGTCTCGTTGTTTCGAGAGAAAAGTAGCAAATGTTTCAATTTTCGTTTTTTGGCTCCAGTATTTTCCCTTAATGCAAGGTGTTTGTTCTCCGTTACGGTGCATTCGCGATCATGTGCTCATCTCACTTAGATGTGCATATTCTGGAGAAAATAGAGCCGAAAAATTTACCTTTCTGCAGAAATCTGGTGTGGTACATCAGACTTTTTCTTTATATGTTCAGAGCAGGGTGCTTATTGGGCGACCATTTGAAACTTATTTGAACGATGTAACGACATCACCTTAACGTATTAGATATATATAGGGTAGACTCGGTGTCGCTGTCATTTTCCGAACGGGTAACCTGCTGTCTGAGAGAACCATGCGGGGAGCCTTCTGACGGACCATTTGAAACTAATTTGAACGATGTAACGACATCACCTTAACATATTAGATATATATAGGGTAGACTCGGTGTCGCTGTCATTTTCCGCACGGGTAACCTGCTGTCTGAGAGAACTATGCGAGGGAGCCTTCTGACGGATATTGGCGTATTGGCATTATTTGTCTCGTTGCGGAAAACTTTGGTGGAAATCTCAATTCAAACATTATCTATATTATACACTATGTTTGCATCCCATCCTCAAAATAAAGAGCTTATCAATTCCATGTCGCAATATATATGTTCTTAACACAATTCACAATGGAGTATGCTTAGACTGAGCTTTCTGACGGACCATTTGAAACTAATTTGAACGATGTAACGACATCACCTTAACGTATTAGATATATATAGGGTAGATTCGGTGTAGCTGTCATTTTCCGAACGGGTAACCTGCTGTCTGAGAGAACCATGCGAGGGAGCCTTCTGACGGACCATTTGAAACTAATTTGAACGATGTAACGACATCACCTTAACGTATTAGATATATATAGGGTAGACTCGGTGTCGCTGTCATTTTCCGCACGGGTAATCTGCTGTTTTAGAGAACCATGCGAGGGAGCCTTCTGACGGACCATTTGAAACTAATTTGAACCATGTAACGACATCACCTTAACATATTAGATATATATAGGGTAGACTCGGTGTCGCTGTCATTTTCCGCACGGGTAATCTGCTGTCTGAGAAAATCATGCCAGGGAGCCTTCTGACGGATATTGGCGTATTGGCAACATTTGTCTCGTTGTGGGAAACTTTGGTCGGAATCTCAATTCAAACATTAACTATATAATACACTATGTTTGCATCCCATCCTGGCCGAACATTTGAAACTCAAATGAACGATGTAATGACATCACCTTAACGTATTCGATACATATAGGGTAGACTTGGTGTTTTTTGCATATTCCTCATGTGTAATCTGCTGTTTTAGAGAACCATGCGAAGGAGCCTACAGACGAGTATTGACGAATTGTCGACATAGTGTCTCGTTGTTGCCAGAGAAAAGGAGCAAATGTTTCCCATTATTTTGTTTTTAGGCTCCAGTCTTTTCCCTCAATGCAAGGTGCTAGTTCTCGTTTCCGGTGCGGTCGCGATCATGTGCTCACCTCACTTAGATGTGCTTATTCTGGAGGAAATCGAGCCGAAAAATTTACCTTTCTCCTGAAATTGAATGTAGTACATCACACTTTTTCGTTATATGTTCTGAGCAGGGTGCTTACTGGCCGAACATTTGAAACTCAAATGAACGATTTAATGACATGACCTTAACGTAATCGATACATATAGGGTAGACTTATATAGGTGTTTTTTGCACATTCCTCATGGGTAATCTGCTGTTTTAGAGAACCATGCGAAGGAGCCTACAGACGAGTATTGACGAATTGTCGACATAGTGTCTCGTTGTTTCGAGAGAAAAGTAGCAAATGTTTCAATTTTCGTTTTTTGGCTCCAGTATTTTCCCTTAATGCAAGGTGTTTGTTCTCCGTTACGGTGCATTCGCGATCATGTGCTCATCTCACTTAGATGTGCATATTCTGGAGAAAATAGAGCCGAAAAATTTACCTTTCTGCAGAAATCGGGTGTGGTACATCAGACTTTTTCTTTATATGTTCAGAGCAGGGTGCTTATTGGGCGACCATTTGAAACTTATTTGAACGATGTAACGACATCACCTTAACGTATTAGATATATATAGGGTAGACTCGGTGTCGCTGTCATTTTCCGAACGGGTAACCTGCTGTCTGAGAGAACCATGCGGGGAGCCTTCTGACGGACCATTTGAAACTAATTTGAACGATGTAACGACATCACCTTAACATATTAGATATATATAGGGTAGACTCGGTGTCGCTGTCATTTTCCGCACGGGTAACCTGCTGTCTGAGAGAACTATGCGAGGGAGCCTTCTGACGGATATTGGCGTATTGGCATTATTTGTCTCGTTGCGGAAAACTTTGGTGGAAATCTCAATTCAAACATTATCTATATTATACACTATGTTTGCATCCCATCCTCAAAATAAAGAGCTTATCAATTCCATGTCGCAATATATATGTTCTTAACACAATTCACAATGGAGTATGCTTAGACTGAGCTTTCTGACGGACCATTTGAAACTAATTTGAACGATGTAACGACATCACCTTAACGTATTAGATATATATAGAGTAGATTCGGTGTAGCTGTCATTTTCCGAACGGGTAACCTGCTGTCTGAGAGAACCATGCGAGGGAGCCTTCTGACGGACCATTTGAAACTAATTTGAACGATGTAACGACATCACCTTAACGTATTAGATATATATAGGGTAGACTCGGTGTCGCTGTCATTTTCCGCACGGGTAATCTGCTGTTTTAGAGAACCATGCGAGGGAGCCTTCTGACGGACCATTTGAAACTAATTTGAACCATGTAACGACATCACCTTAACATATTAGATATATATAGGGTAGACTCGGTGTAGCTGTCATTTTCCGCACGGGTAACCTGCTGTCTGAGAGAACCATGCGAGGGAGCCTTCTGACGGACCATTTGAAACTAATTTGAACGATGTAACGACATCACCTTAACGTATTAAATATATATAGGGTAGACTCGGTGTCGCTGTCATTTTCCGCACGGGTAACCTGCTGTCTGAGAGAACCATGCGAGGGAGCCTTCTGACGGATATTGGCGTATTGGCAACATTTGTCTCGTTGTGGGAAACTTTGGTCGGAATCTCAATTGAAACATTAACTATATAATACACTATGTTTGCATCCCATCCTGGCCGAACATTTGAAACTCAAATGAACGATGTAATGACATCACCTTAACGTATTCGATACATATAGGGTAGACTTGGTGTTTTTTGCATATTCCTCATGTGTAATCTGCTGTTTTAGAGAACCATGCGAAGGAGCCTACAGACGAGTATTGACGAATTGTCGACATAGTGTCTCGTTGTTGCCAGAGAAAAGGAGCAAATGTTTTCCATTATTTTGTTTTTAGGCTCCAGTCTTTTCCCTCAATGCAAGGTGCTAGTTCTCGTTTCCGGTGCGGTCGCGATCATGTGCTCACCTCACTTAGATGTGCTTATTCTGGAGGAAATCGAGCCGAAAAATTTACCTTTCTCCTGAAATTGAATGTAGTACATCACACTTTTTCGTTATATGTTCTGAGCAGGGTGCTTACTGGCCGAACATTTGAAACTCAAATGAACGATTTAATGACATGACCTTAACGTAATCGATACATATAGGGTAGACTTATATAGGTGTTTTTTGCACATTCCTCATGGGTAATCTGCTGTTTTAGAGAACCATGCGAAGGAGCCTACAGACGAGTATTGACGAATTGTCGACATAGTGTCTCGTTGTTTCGAGAGAAAAGTAGCAAACGTTTCAATTTTCGTTTTTTGGCTCCAGTATTTTCCCTTAATGCAAGGTGTTTGTTCTCCGTTACGGTGCATTCGCGATCATGTGCTCATCTCACTTAGATGTGCATATTCTGGAGAAAATAGAGCCGAAAAATTTACCTTTCTGCAGAAATCGGGTGTGGTACATCAGACTTTTTCTTTATATGTTCAGAGCAGGGTGCTTATTGGGCGACCATTTGAAACTTATTTGAACGATGTAACGACATCACCTTAACGTATTAGATATATATAGGGTAGACTCGGTGTAGCTGTCATTTTCCGAACGGGTAACCTGCTGTCTGAGAGAACCATGCGAGGGAGCCTTCTGACGGACCATTTGAAACTAATTTGAACGATGTAACGACATCACCTTAACGTATTAGATATATATAGGGTAGACTCGGTGTCGCTGTCATTTTCCGCACGGGTAACCTGCTGTCTGAGAGAACTATGCGAGGGAGCCTTCTGACGGATATTGGCGTATTGGCATTATTTGTCTCGTTGCGGAAAACTTTGGTGGGAATCTCAATTCAAACATTATCTATATTATACACTATGTTTGCATCCCATCCTCAAAATAAAGAGCTTATCAATTCCATGTCGCAATATATATGTTCTTAACACAATTCACAATGGAGTATGCTTAGACTGAGCTTTCTGACGGACAATTTGAAACTAATTTGAACGATGTAACGACATCACCTTAACGTATTAGATATATATAGGGTAGATTCGGTGTAGCTGTCATTTTCCGAACGGGTGCTGACGGACCATTTGAAACTAATTTGAACGATGTAACGACATCACCTTAACGTATTAGATATATATAGGGTAGACTCGGTGTCGCTGTCATTTTCCGCACGGGTAATCTGCTGTCTGAGAAAATCATGCCAGGGAGCCTTCTGACGGATATTGGCGTATTGGCAACATTTGTCTCGTTGTGGGAAACTTTGGTCGGAATCTCAATTCAAACATTAACTATATAATACACTATGTTTGCATCCCATCCTGGCCGAACATTTGAAACTCAAATGAACGATGTAATGACATCACCTTAACGTATTCGATACATATAGGGTAGACTTGGTGTTTTTTGCATATTCCTCATGTGTAATCTGCTGTTTTAGAGAACCATGTGAAGGAGCCAACAGACGAGTATTGACGAATTGTCGACATAGTGTCTCGTTGTTGCCAGAGAAAAGGAGCAAATGTTTCCCATTATTTTGTTTTTAGGCTCCAGTCTTTTCCCTCAATGCAAGGTGCTAGTTCTCGTTTCCGGTGCGGTCGCGATCATGTGCTCACCTCACTTAGATGTGCTTATTCTGGAGGAAATCGAGCCGAAAAATTTACCTTTCTCCTGAAATTGAATGTAGTACATCACACTTTTTCGTTATATGTTCTGAGCAGGGTGCTTACTGGCCGAACATTTGAAACTCAAATGAACGATTTAATGACATGACCTTAACGTAATCGATACATATAGGGTAGACTTATATAGGTGTTTTTTGCACATTCCTCATGGGTAATCTGCTGTTTTAGAGAACCATGCGAAGGAGCCTACAGACGAGTATTGACGAATTGTCGACATAGTGTCTCGTTGTTTCGAGAGAAAAGTAGCAAATGTTTCAATTTTCGTTTTTTGGCTCCAGTATTTTCCCTTAATGCAAGGTGTTTGTTCTCCGTTACGGTGCATTCGCGATCATGTGCTCATCTCACTTAGATGTGCATATTCTGGAGAAAATAGAGCCGAAAAATTTACCTTTCTGCAGAAATCGGGTGTGGTACATCAGACTTTTTCTTTATATGTTCAGAGCAGGGTGCTTATTGGGCGACCATTTGAAACTTATTTGAACGATGTAACGACATCACCTTAACGTATTAGATATATATAGGGTAGACTCGGTGTCGCTGTCATTTTCCGAACGGGTAACCTGCTGTCTGAGAGAACCATGCGGGGAGCCTTCTGACGGACCATTTGAAACTAATTTGAACGATGTAACGACATCACCTTAACATATTAGATATATATAGGGTAGACTCGGTGTCGCTGTCATTTTCCGCACGGGTAACCTGCTGTCTGAGAGAACTATGCGAGGGAGCCTTCTGACGGATATTGGCGTATTGGCATTATTTGTCTCGTTGCGGAAAACTTTGGTGGAAATCTCAATTCAAACATTATCTATATTATACACTATGTTTGCATCCCATCCTCAAAATAAAGAGCTTATCAATTCCATGTCGCAATATATATGTTCTTAACACAATTCACAATGGAGTATGCTTAGACTGAGCTTTCTGACGGACCATTTGAAACTAATTTGAACGATGTAACGACATCACCTTAACGTATTAGATATATATAGGGTAGATTCGGTGTAGCTGTCATTTTCCGAACGGGTAACCTGCTGTCTGAGAGAACCATGCGAGGGAGCCTTCTGACGGACCATTTGAAACTAATTTGAACGATGTAACGACATCACCTTAACGTATTAGATATATATAGGGTAGACTCGGTGTCGCTGTCATTTTCCGCACGGGTAATCTGCTGTTTTAGAGAACCATGCGAGGGAGCCTTCTGACGGACCATTTGAAACTAATTTGAACCATGTAACGACATCACCTTAACGTATTAAATATATATAGGGTAGACTCGGTGTCGCTGTCATTTTCCGCACGGGTAACCTGCTGTCTGAGAGAACCATGCGAGGGAGCCTGCTGACGGACCATTTGAAACTAATTTGAACGATGTAACGACATCACCTTAACGTATTAGATATATATAGGGTAGACTCGGTGTCGCTGTCATTTTCCGCACGGGTAATCTGCTGTCTGAGAAAATCATGCCAGGGAGCCTTCTGACGGACCATTTGAAACTAATTTGAACGATGTAACGACATCACCTTAACGTATTAGATATATATAGGGTAGACTCGGTGTCGCTGTCATTTTCCGCACGGGTAATCTGCTGTCTGAGAAAATCATGCCAGGGAGCCTTCTGACGGATATTGGCGTATTGGCAACATTTGTCTCGTTGTGGGAAACTTTGGTCGGAATCTCAATTCAAACATTAACTATATAATACACTATGTTTGCATCCCATCCTGGCCGAACATTTGAAACTCAAATGAACGATGTAATGACATCACCTTAACGTATTCGATACATATAGGGTAGACTTGGTGTTTTTTGCATATTCCTCATGTGTAATCTGCTGTTTTAGAGAACCATGCGAAGGAGCCTACAGACGAGTATTGACGAATTGTCGACATAGTGTCTCGTTGTTGCCAGAGAAAAGGAGCAAATGTTTCCCATTATTTTGTTTTTAGGCTCCAGTCTTTTCCCTCAATGCAAGGTGCTAGTTCTCGTTTCCGGTGCGGTCGCGATCATGTGCTCACCTCACTTAGATGTGCTTATTCTGGAGGAAATCGAGCCGAAAAATTTACCTTTCTCCTGAAATTGAATGTAGTACATCACACTTTTTCGTTATATGTTCTGAGCAGGGTGCTTACTGGCCGAACATTTGAAACTCAAATGAACGATTTAATGACATGACCTTAACGTAATCGATACATATAGGGTAGACTTATATAGGTGTTTTTTGCACATTCCTCATGGGTAATCTGCTGTTTTAGAGAACCATGCGAAGGAGCCTACAGACGAGTATTGACGAATTGTCGACATAGTGTCTCGTTGTTTCGAGAGAAAAGTAGCAAATGTTTCAATTTTCGTTTTTTGGCTCCAGTATTTTCCCTTAATGCAAGGTGTTTGTTCTCCGTTACGGTGCATTCGCGATCATGTGCTCATCTCACTTAGATGTGCATATTCTGGAGAAAATAGAGCCGAAAAATTTACCTTTCTGCAGAAATCTGGTGTGGTACATCAGACTTTTTCTTTATATGTTCAGAGCAGGGTGCTTATTGGGCGACCATTTGAAACTTATTTGAACGATGTAACGACATCACCTTAACGTATTAGATATATATAGGGTAGACTCGGTGTCGCTGTCATTTTCCGAACGGGTAACCTGCTGTCTGAGAGAACCATGCGGGGAGCCTTCTGACGGACCATTTGAAACTAATTTGAACGATGTAACGACATCACCTTAACATATTAGATATATATAGGGTAGACTCGGTGTCGCTGTCATTTTCCGCACGGGTAACCTGCTGTCTGAGAGAACTATGCGAGGGAGCCTTCTGACGGATATTGGCGTATTGGCATTATTTGTCTCGTTGCGGAAAACTTTGGTGGAAATCTCAATTCAAACATTATCTATATTATACACTATGTTTGCATCCCATCCTCAAAATAAAGAGCTTATCAATTCCATGTCGCAATATATATGTTCTTAACACAATTCACAATGGAGTATGCTTAGACTGAGCTTTCTGACGGACCATTTGAAACTAATTTGAACGATGTAACGACATCACCTTAACGTATTAGATATATATAGGGTAGATTCGGTGTAGCTGTCATTTTCCGAACGGGTAACCTGCTGTCTGAGAGAACCATGCGAGGGAGCCTTCTGACGGACCATTTGAAACTAATTTGAACGATGTAACGACATCACCTTAACGTATTAGATATATATAGGGTAGACTCGGTGTCGCTGTCATTTTCCGCACGGGTAATCTGCTGTTTTAGAGAACCATGCGAGGGAGCCTTCTGACGGACCATTTGAAACTAATTTGAACCATGTAACGACATCACCTTAACATATTAGATATATATAGGGTAGACTCGGTGTAGCTGTCATTTTCCGCACGGGTAACCTGCTGTCTGAGAGAACCATGCGAGGGAGCCTGCTGACGGACCATTTGAAACTAATTTGAACGATGTAACGACATCACCTTAACGTATTAGATATATATAGGGTAGACTCGGTGTCGCTGTCATTTTCCGCACGGGTAATCTGCTGTCTGAGAAAATCATGCCAGGGAGCCTTCTGACGGATATTGGCGTATTGGCAACATTTGTCTCGTTGTGGGAAACTTTGGTCGGAATCTCAATTCAAACATTAACTATATAATACACTATGTTTGCATCCCATCCTGGCCGAACATTTGAAACTCAAATGAACGATGTAATGACATCACCTTAACGTATTCGATACATATAGGGTAGACTTGGTGTTTTTTGCATATTCCTCATGTGTAATCTGCTGTTTTAGAGAACCATGCGAAGGAGCCTACAGACGAGTATTGACGAATTGTCGACATAGTGTCTCGTTGTTGCCAGAGAAAAGGAGCAAATGTTTCCCATTATTTTGTTTTTAGGCTCCAGTCTTTTCCCTCAATGCAAGGTGCTAGTTCTCGTTTCCGGTGCGGTCGCGATCATGTGCTCACCTCACTTAGATGTGCTTATTCTGGAGGAAATCGAGCCGAAAAATTTACCTTTCTCCTGAAATTGAATGTAGTACATCACACTTTTTCGTTATATGTTCTGAGCAGGGTGCTTACTGGCCGAACATTTGAAACTCAAATGAACGATTTAATGACATGACCTTAACGTAATCGATACATATAGGGTAGACTTATATAGGTGTTTTTTGCACATTCCTCATGGGTAATCTGCTGTTTTAGAGAACCATGCGAAGGAGCCTACAGACGAGTATTGACGAATTGTCGACATAGTGTCTCGTTGTTTCGAGAGAAAAGTAGCAAATGTTTCAATTTTCGTTTTTTGGCTCCAGTATTTTCCCTTAATGCAAGGTGTTTGTTCTCCGTTACGGTGCATTCGCGATCATGTGCTCATCTCACTTAGATGTGCATATTCTGGAGAAAATAGAGCCGAAAAATTTACCTTTCTGCAGAAATCGGGTGTGGTACATCAGACTTTTTCTTTATATGTTCAGAGCAGGGTGCTTATTGGGCGACCATTTGAAACTTATTTGAACGATGTAACGACATCACCTTAACGTATTAGATATATATAGGGTAGACTCGGTGTCGCTGTCATTTTCCGAACGGGTAACCTGCTGTCTGAGAGAACCATGCGGGGAGCCTTCTGACGGACCATTTGAAACTAATTTGAACGATGTAACGACATCACCTTAACATATTAGATATATATAGGGTAGACTCGGTGTCGCTGTCATTTTCCGCACGGGTAACCTGCTGTCTGAGAGAACTATGCGAGGGAGCCTTCTGACGGATATTGGCGTATTGGCATTATTTGTCTCGTTGCGGAAAACTTTGGTGGAAATCTCAATTCAAACATTATCTATATTATACACTATGTTTGCATCCCATCCTCAAAATAAAGAGCTTATCAATTCCATGTCGCAATATATATGTTCTTAACACAATTCACAATGGAGTATGCTTAGACTGAGCTTTCTGACGGACCATTTGAAACTAATTTGAACGATGTAACGACATCACCTTAACGTATTAGATATATATAGAGTAGATTCGGTGTAGCTGTCATTTTCCGAACGGGTAACCTGCTGTCTGAGAGAACCATGCGAGGGAGCCTTCTGACGGACCATTTGAAACTAATTTGAACGATGTAACGACATCACCTTAACGTATTAGATATATATAGGGTAGACTCGGTGTCGCTGTCATTTTCCGCACGGGTAATCTGCTGTTTTAGAGAACCATGCGAGGGAGCCTTCTGACGGACCATTTGAAACTAATTTGAACCATGTAACGACATCACCTTAACATATTAGATATATATAGGGTAGACTCGGTGTAGCTGTCATTTTCCGCACGGGTAACCTGCTGTCTGAGAGAACCATGCGAGGGAGCCTTCTGACGGACCATTTGAAACTAATTTGAACGATGTAACGACATCACCTTAACGTATTAAATATATATAGGGTAGACTCGGTGTCGCTGTCATTTTCCGCACGGGTAACCTGCTGTCTGAGAGAACCATGCGAGGGAGCCTTCTGACGGATATTGGCGTATTGGCAACATTTGTCTCGTTGTGGGAAACTTTGGTCGGAATCTCAATTGAAACATTAACTATATAATACACTATGTTTGCATCCCATCCTGGCCGAACATTTGAAACTCAAATGAACGATGTAATGACATCACCTTAACGTATTCGATACATATAGGGTAGACTTGGTGTTTTTTGCATATTCCTCATGTGTAATCTGCTGTTTTAGAGAACCATGCGAAGGAGCCTACAGACGAGTATTGACGAATTGTCGACATAGTGTCTCGTTGTTGCCAGAGAAAAGGAGCAAATGTTTTCCATTATTTTGTTTTTAGGCTCCAGTCTTTTCCCTCAATGCAAGGTGCTAGTTCTCGTTTCCGGTGCGGTCGCGATCATGTGCTCACCTCACTTAGATGTGCTTATTCTGGAGGAAATCGAGCCGAAAAATTTACCTTTCTCCTGAAATTGAATGTAGTACATCACACTTTTTCGTTATATGTTCTGAGCAGGGTGCTTACTGGCCGAACATTTGAAACTCAAATGAACGATTTAATGACATGACCTTAACGTAATCGATACATATAGGGTAGACTTATATAGGTGTTTTTTGCACATTCCTCATGGGTAATCTGCTGTTTTAGAGAACCATGCGAAGGAGCCTACAGACGAGTATTGACGAATTGTCGACATAGTGTCTCGTTGTTTCGAGAGAAAAGTAGCAAACGTTTCAATTTTCGTTTTTTGGCTCCAGTATTTTCCCTTAATGCAAGGTGTTTGTTCTCCGTTACGGTGCATTCGCGATCATGTGCTCATCTCACTTAGATGTGCATATTCTGGAGAAAATAGAGCCGAAAAATTTACCTTTCTGCAGAAATCGGGTGTGGTACATCAGACTTTTTCTTTATATGTTCAGAGCAGGGTGCTTATTGGGCGACCATTTGAAACTTATTTGAACGATGTAACGACATCACCTTAACGTATTAGATATATATAGGGTAGACTCGGTGTAGCTGTCATTTTCCGAACGGGTAACCTGCTGTCTGAGAGAACCATGCGAGGGAGCCTTCTGACGGACCATTTGAAACTAATTTGAACGATGTAACGACATCACCTTAACGTATTAGATATATATAGGGTAGACTCGGTGTCGCTGTCATTTTCCGCACGGGTAACCTGCTGTCTGAGAGAACTATGCGAGGGAGCCTTCTGACGGATATTGGCGTATTGGCATTATTTGTCTCGTTGCGGAAAACTTTGGTGGGAATCTCAATTCAAACATTATCTATATTATACACTATGTTTGCATCCCATCCTCAAAATAAAGAGCTTATCAATTCCATGTCGCAATATATATGTTCTTAACACAATTCACAATGGAGTATGCTTAGACTGAGCTTTCTGACGGACCATTTGAAACTAATTTGAACGATGTAACGACATCACCTTAACGTATTAGATATATATAGGGTAGATTCGGTGTAGCTGTCATTTTCCGAACGGGTAACCTGCTGTCTGAGAGAACCATGCGAGGGAGCCTTCTGACGGACCATTTGAAACTAATTTGAACGATGTAACGACATCACCTTAACGTATTAGATATATATAGGGTAGACTCGGTGTCGCTGTCATTTTCCGCACGGGTAACCTGCTGTCTGAGAGAACCATGCGAGGGAGCCTTCTGACGGACCATTTGAAACTAATTTGAACCATGTAACGACATCACCTTAACATATTAGATATATATAGGGTAGACTCGGTGTAGCTGTCATTTTCCGAACGGGTAACCTGCTGTCTGAGAGAACCATGCAGGGAGCCTTCTGACGGACCATTTGAAACTAATTTGAACGATGTAACGACATCACCTTAACATATTAGATATATATAGGGTAGACTCGGTGTCGCTGTCATTTTCCGCACGGGTAACCTGCTGTCTGAGAGAACTATGCGAGGGAGCCTTCTGACGGAAATTGGCGTATTGGCATTATTTGTCTCGTTGCGGAAAACTTTGGTGGAAATCTCAATTCAAACATTATCTATATTATACACTATGTTTGCATCCCATCCTCAAAATAAAGAGCTTATCAATTCCATGTCGCAATATATATGTTCTTAACACAATTCACAATGGAGTATGCTTAGACTGAGCTTTCTGACGGACCATTTGAAACTAATTTGAACGATGTAACGACATCACCTTAACGTATTAGATATATATAGGGTAGATTCGGTGTAGCTGTCATTTTCCGAACGGGTAACCTGCTGTCTGAGAGAACCATGCGAGGGAGCCTTCTGACGGACCATTTGAAACTAATTTGAACGATGTAACGACATCACCTTAACGTATTAGATATATATAGGGTAGACTCGGTGTCGCTGTCATTTTCCGCACGGGTAATCTGCTGTTTTAGAGAACCATGCGAGGGAGCCTTCTGACGGACCATTTGAAACTAATTTGAACCATGTAACGACATCACCTTAACATATTAGATATATATAGGGTAGACTCGGTGTAGCTGTCATTTTCCGCACGGGTAACCTGCTGTCTGAGAGAACCATGCGAGGGAGCCTGCTGACGGACCATTTGAAACTAATTTGAACGATGTAACGACATCACCTTAACGTATTAGATATATATAGGGTAGACTCGGTGTCGCTGTCATTTTCCGCACGGGTAATCTGCTGTCTGAGAAAATCATGCCAGGGAGCCTTCTGACGGATATTGGCGTATTGGCAACATTTGTCTCGTTGTGGGAAACTTTGGTCGGAATCTCAATTCAAACATTAACTATATAATACACTATGTTTGCATCCCATCCTGGCCGAACATTTGAAACTCAAATGAACGATGTAATGACATCACCTTAACGTATTCGATACATATAGGGTAGACTTGGTGTTTTTTGCATATTCCTCATGTGTAATCTGCTGTTTTAGAGAACCATGCGAAGGAGCCTACAGACGAGTATTGACGAATTGTCGACATAGTGTCTCGTTGTTGCCAGAGAAAAGGAGCAAATGTTTCCCATTATTTTGTTTTTAGGCTCCAGTCTTTTCCCTCAATGCAAGGTGCTAGTTCTCGTTTCCGGTGCGGTCGCGATCATGTGCTCACCTCACTTAGATGTGCTTATTCTGGAGGAAATCGAGCCGAAAAATTTACCTTTCTCCTGAAATTGAATGTAGTACATCACACTTTTTCGTTATATGTTCTGAGCAGGGTGCTTACTGGCCGAACATTTGAAACTCAAATGAACGATTTAATGACATGACCTTAACGTAATCGATACATATAGGGTAGACTTATATAGGTGTTTTTTGCACATTCCTCATGGGTAATCTGCTGTTTTAGAGAACCATGCGAAGGAGCCTACAGACGAGTATTGACGAATTGTCGACATAGTGTCTCGTTGTTTCGAGAGAAAAGTAGCAAATGTTTCAATTTTCGTTTTTTGGCTCCAGTATTTTCCCTTAATGCAAGGTGTTTGTTCTCCGTTACGGTGCATTCGCGATCATGTGCTCATCTCACTTAGATGTGCATATTCTGGAGAAAATAGAGCCGAAAAATTTACCTTTCTGCAGAAATCGGGTGTGGTACATCAGACTTTTTCTTTATATGTTCAGAGCAGGGTGCTTATTGGGCGACCATTTGAAACTTATTTGAACGATGTAACGACATCACCTTAACGTATTAGATATATATAGGGTAGACTCGGTGTCGCTGTCATTTTCCGAACGGGTAACCTGCTGTCTGAGAGAACCATGCGGGGAGCCTTCTGACGGACCATTTGAAACTAATTTGAACGATGTAACGACATCACCTTAACATATTAGATATATATAGGGTAGACTCGGTGTCGCTGTCATTTTCCGCACGGGTAACCTGCTGTCTGAGAGAACTATGCGAGGGAGCCTTCTGACGGATATTGGCGTATTGGCATTATTTGTCTCGTTGCGGAAAACTTTGGTGGAAATCTCAATTCAAACATTATCTATATATACACTATGTTTGCATCCCATCCTCAAAATAAAGAGCTTATCAATTCCATGTCGCAATATATATGTTCTTAACACAATTCACAATGGAGTATGCTTAGACTGAGCTTTCTGACGGACCATTTGAAACTAATTTGAACGATGTAACGACATCACCTTAACGTATTAGATATATATAGGGTAGATTCGGTGTAGCTGTCATTTTCCGAACGGGTAACCTGCTGTCTGAGAGAACCATGCGAGGGAGCCTTCTGACGGACCATTTGAAACTAATTTGAACGATGTAACGACATCACCTTAACGTATTAGATATATATAGGGTAGACTCGGTGTAGCTGTCATTTTCCGCACGGGTAACCTGCTGTCTGAGAGAACCATGCGAGGGAGCCTTCTGACGGACCATTTGAAACTAATTTGAACGATGTAACGACATCACCTTAACGTATTAAATATATATAGGGTAGACTCGGTGTCGCTGTCATTTTCCGCACGGGTAACCTGCTGTCTGAGAGAACCATGCGAGGGAGCCTTCTGACGGATATTGGCGTATTGGCAACATTTGTCTCGTTGTGGGAAACTTTGGTCGGAATCTCAATTGAAACATTAACTATATAATACACTATGTTTGCATCCCATCCTGGCCGAACATTTGAAACTCAAATGAACGATGTAATGACATCACCTTAACGTATTCGATACATATAGGGTAGACTTGGTGTTTTTTGCATATTCCTCATGTGTAATCTGCTGTTTTAGAGAACCATGCGAAGGAGCCTACAGACGAGTATTGACGAATTGTCGACATAGTGTCTCGTTGTTGCCAGAGAAAAGGAGCAAATGTTTCCCATTATTTTGTTTTTAGGCTCCAGTCTTTTCCCTCAATGCAAGGTGCTAGTTCTCGTTTCCGGTGCGGTCGCGATCATGTGCTCACCTCACTTAGATGTGCTTATTCTGGAGGAAATCGAGCCGAAAAATTTACCTTTCTCCTGAAATTGAATGTAGTACATCACACTTTTTCGTTATATGTTCTGAGCAGGGTGCTTACTGGCCGAACATTTGAAACTCAAATGAACGATTTAATGACATGACCTTAACGTAATCGATACATATAGGGTAGACTTATATAGGTGTTTTTTGCACATTCCTCATGGGTAATCTGCTGTTTTAGAGAACCATGCGAAGGAGCCTACAGACGAGTATTGACGAATTGTCGACATAGTGTCTCGTTGTTTCGAGAGAAAAGTAGCAAATGTTTCAATTTTCGTTTTTTGGCTCCAGTATTTTCCCTTAATGCAAGGTGTTTGTTCTCCGTTACGGTGCATTCGCGATCATGTGCTCATCTCACTTAGATGTGCATATTCTGGAGAAAATAGAGCCGAAAAATTTACCTTTCTGCAGAAATCGGGTGTGGTACATCAGACTTTTTCTTTATATGTTCAGAGCAGGGTGCTTATTGGGCGACCATTTGAAACTTATTTGAACGATGTAACGACATCACCTTAACGTATTAGATATATATAGGGTAGACTCGGTGTCGCTGTCATTTTCCGAACGGGTAACCTGCTGTCTGAGAGAACCATGCGGGGAGCCTTCTGACGGACCATTTGAAACTAATTTGAACGATGTAACGACATCACCTTAACATATTAGATATATATAGGGTAGACTCGGTGTCGCTGTTCATTTTTCCGCACGGGTAACCTGCTGTCTGAGAGAACTATGCGAGGGAGCCTTCTGACGGATATTGGCGTATTGGCATTATTTGTCTCGTTGCGGAAAACTTTGGTGGAAATCTCAATTCAAACATTATCTATATTATACACTATGTTTGCATCCCATCCTCAAAATAAAGAGCTTATCAATTCCATGTCGCAATATATATGTTCTTAACACAATTCACAATGGAGTATGCTTAGACTGAGCTTTCTGACGGACCATTTGAAACTAATTTTGAACGATGTAACGACATCACCTTAACGTATTAGATATATATAGGGTAGATTCGGTGTAGCTGTCATTTTCCGAACGGGTAACCTGCTGTCTGAGAGAACCATGCGAGGGAGCCTTCTGACGGACCATTTGAAACTAATTTGAACGATGTAACGACATCACCTTAACGTATTAGATATATATAGGGTAGACTCGGTGTAGCTGTCATTTTCCGCACGGGTAACCTGCTGTCTGAGAGAACCATGCGAGGGAGCCTTCTGACGGACCATTTGAAACTAATTTGAACGATGTAACGACATCACCTTAACGTATTAAATATATATAGGGTAGACTCGGTGTCGCTGTCATTTTCCGCACGGGTAACCTGCTGTCTGAGAGAACCATGCGAGGGAGCCTTCTGACGGATATTGGCGTATTGGCAACATTTGTCTCGTTTGTGGGAAACTTTGGTCGGAATCTCAATTCAAACATTAACTATATAATACACTATGTTTGCATCCCATCCTGGCCGAACATTTGAAACTCAAATGAACGATGTAATGACATCACCTTAACGTATTCGATACATATAGGGTAGACTTGGTGTTTTTTGCATATTCCTCATGTGTAATCTGCTGTTTTAGAGAACCATGCGAAGGAGCCTACAGACGAGTATTGACGAATTGTCGACATAGTGTCTCGTTGTTGCCAGAGAAAAGGAGCAAATGTTTCCCATTATTTTGTTTTTTAGGCTCCAGTCTTTTCCCTCAATGCAAGGTGCTAGTTCTCGTTTCCGGTGCGGTCGCGATCATGTGCTCACCTCACTTAGATGTGCTTATTCTGGAGGAAATCGAGCCGAAAAATTTACCTTTCTCCTGAAATTGAATGTAGTACATCACACTTTTTCGTTATATGTTCTGAGCAGGGTGCTTACTGGCCGAACATTTGAAACTCAAATGAAACGATTTAATGACATGACCTTAACGTAATCGATACATATAGGTAGACTTATATAGGTGTTTTTTGCACATTCCTCATGGGTAATCTGCTGTTTTAGAGAACCATGCGAAGGAGCCTACAGACGAGTATTGACGAATTGTCGACATAGTGTCTCGTTGTTTCGAGAGAAAAGTAGCAAATGTTTCAATTTTCGTTTTTTGGCTCCAGTATTTTCCCTTAATGCAAGGTGTTTGTTCTCCGTTACGGTGCATTCGCGATCATGTGCTCATCTCACTTAGATGTGCATATTCTGGAGAAAATAGAGCCGAAAAATTTACCTTTCTGCAGAATCGGGTGTGGTACATCAGACTTTTTCTTTATATGTTCAGAGCAGGGTGCTTATTGGGCGACCATTTGAAACTTATTTGAACGATGTAACGACATCACCTTAACGTATTAGATATATATAGGGTAGACTCGGTGTCGCTGTCATTTTCCGAACGGGTAACCTGCTGTCTGAGAGAACCATGCGGGGAGCCTTCTGACGGACCATTTGAAACTAATTTGAACGATGTAACGACATCACCTTAACATATTAGATATATATAGGGTAGACTCGGTGTCGCTGTCATTTTCCGCACGGGTAACCTGCTGTCTGAGAGAACTATGCGAGGGAGCCTTCTGACGGATATTGGCGTATTGGCATTATTTGTCTCGTTGCGGAAAACTTTGGTGGAAATCTCAATTCAAACATTATCTATATTATACACTATGTTTGCATCCCATCCTCAAAATAAAGAGCTTATCAATTCCATGTCGCAATATATATGTTCTTAACACAATTCACAATGGAGTATGCTTAGACTGAGCTTTCTGACGGACCATTTGAAACTAATTTGAACGATGTAACGACATCACCTTAACGTATTAGATATATATAGGGTAGATTCGGTGTAGCTGTCATTTTCCGAACGGGTAACCTGCTGTCTGAGAGAACCATGCGAGGGAGCCTTCTGACGGACCATTTGAAACTAATTTGAACGATGTAACCGACATCACCTTAACGTATTAGATATATATAGGGTAGACTCGGTGTAGCTGTCATTTTCCGCACGGGTAACCTGCTGTCTGAGAGAACCATGCGAGGGAGCCTTCTGACGGACCATTTGAAACTAATTTGAACGATGTAACGACATCACCTTAACGTATTAAATATATATATGGTAGACTCGGTGTCGCTGTCATTTTCCGCACGGGTAACCTGCTGTCTGAGAGAACCATGCGAGGGAGCCTTCTGACGGATATTGGCGTATTGGCAACATTTGTCTCGTTGTGGGAAACTTTGGTCGGAATCTCAATTGAAACATTAACTATATAATACACTATGTTTGCATCCCATCCTGGCCGAACATTTGAAACTCAAATGAACGATGTAATGACATCACCTTAACGTATTCGATACATATAGGGTAGACTTGGTGTTTTTTGCATATTCCTCATGTGTAATCTGCTGTTTTAGAGAACCATGCGAAGGAGCCTACAGACGAGTATTGACGAATTGTCGACATAGTGTCTCGTTGTTGCCAGAGAAAAGGAGCAAATGTTTTCCATTATTTGTTTTTTAGGCTCCAGTCTTTTCCCTCAATGCAAGGTGCTAGTTCTCGTTTCCGGTGCGGTCGCGATCATGTGCTCACCTCACTTAGATGTGCTTATTCTGGAGGAAATCGAGCCGAAAAATTTACCTTTCTCCTGAAATTGAATGTAGTACATCACACTTTTTCGTTATATGTTCTGAGCAGGGTGCTTACTGGCCGAACATTTGAAACTCAAATGAACGATTTAATGACATGACCTTAACGTAATCGATACATATAGGGTAGACTTATATAGGTGTTTTTTTGCACATTCCTCATGGGTAATCTGCTGTTTTAGAGAACCATGCGAAGGAGCCTACAGACGAGTAATGACGAATTGTCGACATAGTGTCTCGTTGTTTCGAGAGAAAAATAGCAAATGTTTCAATTTTCGTTTTTTGGCTCCAGTATTTTCCCTTAATGCAAGGTGTTTGTTCTCCGTTACGGTGCATTCGCGATCATGTGCTCATCTCACTTAGATGTGCATATTCTGGAGAAAATAGAGCCGAAAAAATTTACCTTTCTGCAGAAATCGGGTGTGGTACATCAGACCTTTTCTTTATATGTTCAGAGCAGGGTGCTTATTGGGCGACCATTTGAAACTTATTTGAACGATGTAACGACATCACCTTAACGTATTAGATATATATAGGGTAGACTCGGTGTCGCTGTCATTTTCCGAACGGGTAACCTGCTGTCTGAGAGAACTATGCGAGGGAGCCTTCTGACGGATATTGGCGTATTGGCATTGTTTGTCTCGTTGCGGAAAACTTTGGTGGGAATCTCAATTCCAAACATTATCTATATTATACACTATGTTTGCATCCCATCCTCAAAATAAAGAGCTTATCAATTCCATGTCGCAATATATATGTTCTTAACACAATTCACAATGGAGTATGCTTAGACTGAGCTTTCTGACGGACCATTTGAAACTAATTTGAACGATGTAACGACATCACCCTTAACGTATTAGATATATATAGGGTAGATTCGGTGTAGCTGTCATTTTCCGAACGGGTAACCTGCTGTCTGAGAGAACCATGCGAGGGAGCCTTCTGACGGGACCCATTTGAAACTAATTTGAACGATGTAACGACATCACCCTTAACGTATTAGATATATATAGGGTAGACTCGGTGTCGCTGTCATTTTCCGCACGGGTAACCTGCATGTCTGAGAGAAACCATGCGAGGGAGCCTTCTGACGGACCATTTTGAAACTAATTTGGAACGATGTAACGACATCACCTTAACGTATTAGATATATATAGGGTAGACTCGGTGTCGCTGTCATTTTCCGCTCGGGTAACCTGCTGTCTGAGAGAACCATGCGAGGGAGCCTTCTGACGGACCATTTGAAACTAATTTGAACGATGTAACGACATCACCTTAACGTATTAAATATATATAGGGTAGACTCGGTGTCGCTGTCATTTTCCGCACGGGTAATCTGCTGTCTGAGAAAATCATGCCAGGGAGCCTTCTGACGGACCATTTGAAACTAATTTGAACGATGTAACGACATCACCTTAACGTATTAGATATATATAGGGTAGACTCGGTGTAGCTGTCATTTTCCGGACGGGTAACCTGCTGTCTGAGAGAACCCATGCGAGGGAGCCTTTCTGACGGACCATTTGAAACTAATTTTGAACGATGTAACGACCATCACCTTAACGTATTAGTATATATATAGGGTTAGACTCGGTGTCGCTGTCATTTTCCGCACGGGTAACCTGCTGTCTGAGAGACCCCATGCGAGGGGAGCCTTCTGACGGATATTGGCGTATTGGCATTATTTGTCTCGTTGCGGAAAACTTTGGTGGGAATCTCAATTCAAACATTATCTATATTATACCACTATGTTTGCATCCCCATCCTCAAAATAAAGAGCTTATCAATTCCATGTCGCAATATATATGTCTCTTAACACAATTCACAATGGAGTATGCTTAGACTGAGCTTTCTGACGGACTATTTGAAACTAATTTGAACGATGTAACGACATCACCTTAACGTATTAGATATATATAGGGTAGACTCGGTGTAGCTGTCATTTTCCGACGGGTAACTGCTGTCTGAGAGAACCATGCGAGGGAGCCTTCTGACGGACCATT